>NW_028122865.1:0-159149 GCF_965194805.1 Balaenoptera borealis | reverse complement strand
GCCTTGGTTCTGGAACCCTGTGGACTGGCAACATGACTGAGGTTTGATTGTAGAACCCTCTGTCCTGGAAACATGACTGCGACCTGATACTTGAAACCCATGGCCTGGGAAGTAGACATTGGTTTGATTCTGGAACCCTGTGGCCAGGGAACATGACAGAGGCGTGATTCTGAAATCCTGTTGCCTTGGAACATGCCATCTGTTTAGATTGTGTAATACTGTGCCTTGGGAACCTGACTGAGGCTTGGATCTGGAACCCTGTGCACTGGTAACATGACTGAAGTTTTATTCTGGAATCCTGTGGCCTGGGAACATGACATGAGTGGATTCTGGAACCCTGTGGCCTGGGAACATGAGAACGGTTTGATTCTGGAACCCTGTGGCCTGGGAACATGTCTGAGGCGTGATTCTGGAATCCTGTGGCCTGGGAATATGACATCTGTTTAGATTGTGGAATACTGTGCCCTGGGAACCTAACTGAGGCTTGGTTCTGGAACCCTGTGGACTGGGAACATGACTGAGGTTTTATTCTGGAACCCTGTAGACTGGGAATATAACTGAGGATTGATACTGGAACCCTGTTGCCTGGGAACATTACATCAGTGGATTCTGGAACCCTGTGGCCGGGGAACATGAGAACGGTTTGATTCTGGAACCCTGTGGCCTGGGAACATGTCTGAGGTTTGATGGTGGAAACCTGTGGCTTGGCAACATGACTGAGGTTTGTTTCTGGAACCCTGTTCCCTGGGAACATGACTGAGGTTTGATTCCGGAACCCTGTAGCCTGGGAACATAACTGAGGATTAATTCTTGAACCCTGTGGCCTGGGAACATGACATCGGTGGATTCTGGAACCCTGTGGCCTGGGAACATTACATCGGTGGATTCTGGAACCCTCTGGCCAGGGAACATGAGAACGGTTTGATTCTGGAACCCTGTGTCCTGGAAACTTGTCTGAGGTTTGATGGTGGAAACCTGTGACCAGGCAACATGACTGAGGGTTGATGGTGGAACCCTGTGGCCTGGAAAGATGACTTAGGTTTGATTGTGGAACACTCTGGCCTGGGAACATGACTGAGGCTTGCTGGTGGAACCGTGGCCTAGCAAAAGGACTGAGGTTTGATTGTGGGACCCTCTGGCCTGGGAATATGACTGAGGTTTAATTGTGGTACCCTGTGGCCTGAGAACATGACTGGGATTTTATTTTTGAAACCTGTGTCCAGGGAACATGACTGAGGTTTGATTCTGGAACCCTGGGTCCTGGGAACATGACTGAGGCTTGAATCTGGAACCATGTGGCCTGGGAATATGACTGAGGTTTGATTTTGGAAACCATTGGCCTGAGAACATGCCTGATGTGAGATTGTGGAATCCTGTGGCTTGGGAACATGACATCGGTTTGGATTCTGGTACCCTGTTGCCTGGGAACATGAAATCGGATTGATTCTGGAAACCTGTGGCCTGGGAATATGAGTGAGGTTTGATTCTGGAACCATGTGGCCTGGGAACATGACATCTGTTTAGTTTGTGGAATACTGTGCCCCGGTAACCTGACTGAGCCTTGGTTCTGGAACCCTGTGGACTGGCAACATGACTGAGGCTTGATTGTAGAACCCTCTGTCCTGGAAACATGACTGCGACCTGATACTTGAAACCCATGGCCTGGGAACTAGACATTGGTTTGATTCTGGAACCCTGTGGCCAGGGAACATGACAGAGGCGTGATTCTGGAATCCTGTGACCTTGGAACATGACATCTGTTTAGATTGTGGAATACTCTGCCCTGGGAATCTGACTGAGGCTTGGATCTGGAACCCTGTGCACTGGGAACATGACTGAAGTTTTATTCTGGAATCCTGTGGCCTGGGAACATGACATCAGTGGATTCTGGAACCCTGTGGCCTGGGAACATGAGAACGGTTTGATTCTGGAACCCTGTGGCCTGGGAACATGTCTGAGGAGTGATTCTGGAATCCTGTGGCCTGGGAATATGACATCTGTTTAGATTGTGGAATACTGTGCCCTGGGAACCTAACTGAGGCTTGGTTCTGGAACCCTGTGGACTGGGAACATGACTGAGGTTTTATTCTGGAACCCTGTAGACTGGGAATATAACTGAGGATTGATACTGGAACCCTGTTGCCTGGGAACATTACATCAGTGGATTCTGGAACCCTGTGGCCGGGGAACATGAGAACGGTTTGATTCTGGAACCCTGTGGCCTGGGAACATGTCTGAGGTTTGATGGTGGAAACCTGTGGCTTGGCAACATGACTGAGGTTTGTTCCTGGAACCCTGTTCCCTGGGAACATGACTGAGGTTTGATTCCGGAACCCTGTAGCCTGGGAACATAACTGAGGATTAATTCTGGAACCCTGTGGCCTGGGAACATGACATCGGTGGATTCTGGAACCCTCTGGCCATGGAACATGAGAACGGTTTGATTCTGGAACCCTGTGTCCTGGAAACTTGTCTGAGGTTTGATGGTGGAAACCTGTGACCAGGCAACATGACTGAGGGTTGATGGTGGAACCCTGTGGCCTGGAAAGATGACTTAGGTTTGATTGTGGAACACTCTGGCCTGGGAACATGACTGAGGCTTGCTGGTGGAACCGTGGCCTAGCAAAAGGACTGAGGTTTGATTGTGGAACCCTCTGGCCTGGGAATATGACTGAGGTTTAGTTGTGGTACCCTGTGGCCTGAGAACATGACTGGGATTTTATTTTTGAAACCTGTGTCCAGGGAACATGACTGAGGTTTGATTCTGGAACCCTGGGTCCTGGGAACATGACTGAGGTTTGAATCTGGAACCATGTGGCCTGGGAATATGACTGAGGTTTGATTCTGGAAACCATTGGCCTGGGAACATGCCTGATGTGAGATTGTGGAATCCTGTGGCTTGGGAACATGACATCGGTTTGGATTCTGGTACCCTGTTGCCTGGGAACATGAAATCGGATTGATTCTGGAAACCTGTGGCCTGGGAATATGAGTGAGGTTTGATTCTGGAACCATGTGGCCTGGGAACATGACATCTGTTTAGTTTGTGGAATACTGTGCCCCGGTAACCTGACTGAGCCTTGGTTCTGGAACCCTGTGGACTGGGAACATGACTGAGGTTTGATTCTGGAACCCTGTAGCCAGGGAACATATCTGAGGATTGATTCTGGAACCCTGTGGCCTGGGAACATGACATCGGTGGATTCTGGAACCCTGTGGCCAGGGAACATGAGAACGGTTTGATTCTGGAACCCTGTGTCCTGGAAACTTGTCTGAGGTTTGATGGTGGAAACCTCTGACCTGGCAACATGACTGAGGTTTAATTCTGGAAGACTGTGGCCAGGGAACATGATCTCGGGTTGACTCTGGAAACCTGTGTCCTGGGAACATGACTGAGGTTTGCTTCTGGAAACCTGTGGCCTGGGAACATGGCTGAGGTTTGATTGTGGAACCCCCTGGCCTGGGAACATGACTGTGGTTTGAATCTGGAACCCTGTGGCCTGGGAACATGACATCGGTTGGATTCTGGAATCCTGTGGCCTGGGAACAAGACTGAGGTTTGATTGTGCAACCCTCTGGCCTGGGAACATGACTGTGGTTTGATTCTGAAACCCTGTGGCCTGGGAAAATGACTGAGGTTTGTTTCTGGAAGCCTGTTCCCTGGGAACATGACTGAGGTTGGATTCTGGACACCTGTGTTCTGGGAAATTGAATGAGGTTTGATTGTTGAAACCTGTGCCCTGCGAACATGACTGAGGTTTGATAATGGAAACATGTGGCCTGGGATCATGACTGAGGTTTGATGGTGGACCACTCTTGACTGGCAAAATGACTGAGGCTGGATTTTGAAACCCTGTGGCCTGGCAACATGACTGAAGCCTGATTCTGAAACCCTGTGGCCTGGGAACATGAGAAAGGTTTGATTCTGGAACCCTGTGGCTTGGGAATATGTCTGAGGTTTGATGGTGGAAACCTGTGGCCTGGCAACATGACTGAGGTTTGTTACTGGAACCCTGTTCCCTGGGAACATGAGTGAGGTTTGCTTCTGGACACCTTTGTCCTGGGAACATGACTGTGCTTTGATTGTGGAAACCTGTGGCCTGCGAACATGACTGAGGTTTGATTCTGGAACCATGTGTCATGGGAATATGACTGAGGTTTGATTCTGGAAATCTGTGGCCTGGGAACTTGACTGAGGTTTGATGGCAGAAACCTGTGGACTGGCGACATGACTGAGGTTTGATTGTAGAACCCTCTGTCCTGGAAACATGACTGCGACCTGATACTTGAAACCAATGGCCTGGGAACTTGACATTGGTTTGATTCTGGAACCCTGTGGCCAGGGAACATGACAGAGGCGTGATTCTGGAATCCTGTGGCCTGGGAACATGACATCAGTGGATTCTGGAACCCTGTGGCCTGGGAACATGAGAACGGTTTGATTCTGGAACCCTATGGCCTGGGAACATGTCTGAGGTTTCATGGTGGAAACCTGTGGCTTGGCAACATGACTGAGGTTTGTTACTGGAACCCTGTTCCCTGGGAACATGACTGAGGTTTGATTCTGGACACCTTTGTGCTGGGAACATGACTGTGGTTTGATTGTGGAACCATGGGTCCTGCAAACATGACTGAGGTTTGATTCTGGAACCATGTGACCTGGGAATATGACTGCGGTTTGATTCTGGAAATCTGTGTCCTGGGAACTTGACTGAGGTTTGATGGCAGAAACCTGTGGACTGGCAACATGACTGAGGTTTGACTGTAGAACCCTGTGCCCTGGAAACATGACTGTGGCCTGGTACTGGAAACCCATGGCCTAGGAACTTGACATTGGTTTGATTCTGGAGCCCTGTGGCCTGGGAACATGACTGAGGCGTGATTCTGGAAACCTGTGGCCTGGGAACATGACATCTGTTTAGATTGTGGAATACTGTGCCCTGGGAACCTGACTGAAGGCTTGGTTCTGGAACCCTGTGCACTGGGAACATGACTGAGGATTGATTCTGGGACCATGTGGCCTGGGTATATGACTGTGGTTTGATTCTGGAGGGCATTGTCCTGGGAACATGACTTATGTTAGATTGTGGAATCCTGTGGCCTGGGAACATGACATCGGTTTGGATTCTGGTACCCTGTTGCCTGGGAACATGAAATCGGTTTGATTGTGGAAACCTGTGGTCTGGCAATATGACTGAGGTTTGATGGTGGTACCCTATGGCCTGGCAACATGACTGAGGTTTAATTCTGGATGCTTGTGGCCTGGGAACATGACTGAGGCGTGATTCTGGAATCCTGTGGCCTGGGAATATGACATCTGTTTAGATTGTGGAATACTGTGCCATGGGAACCTGACTGAGGCTTGGTTCTGGAACCCTGTGGACTGGGAACATGACTGAGGTTTTATTCTGGAACCCTGTAGACTGGGAATATAACTGAGGATTGATACTGGAACCCTGTTGCCTGGGAACATTACATCAGTGGATTCTGGAACCCTGTGGCCTGGGAACATGAGAACGGTTTGATTCTGGAACCCTGTGGCCTGGGAACATGTCTCAGGTTTGATGGTGGAAACCTGTGGCTTGGCAACATGACTGAGGTTTGTTTCTGGAACCCTGTTCCCTGGGAACATGACTGAGGTTTGATTCCGGAACCCTGTAGCCTGGGAACATAACTGAGGATTAATTCTGGAACCCTGTGGCCTGGGAACATGACATCGGTGGATTCTGGAACCCTGTGGCCAGGGAACATTACATCGGTGGATTCTGGAACCCTGTGGCCAGGGAACATGAGAACGGTTTGATTCTGGAACGCTGTGTCCTGGAAACTTGTCTGAGGTTTGATGGTGGAAACCTGTGACCAGGCAACATGACTGAGGGTTGATGGTGGAACCCTGTGGCCTGGAAAGATGACTTAGGTTTGATTGTGGAACACTCTGGCCTGGGAACATGACTGAGGCTTGCTGGTGGAACCGTGGCCTAGCAAAAGGACTGAGGTTTGATTGTGGGACCCTCTGGCCTGGGAATATGACTGAGGTTTAGTTGTGGTACCCTGTGGCCTGAGAACATGACTGGGATTTTATTTTTGAAACCTGTGTCCAGGGAACATGACTGAGGTTTGATTCTGGAACCCTGGGTCCTGGGAACATGACTGAGGTTTGAATCTGGAACCATGTGGCCTGGGAATATGACTGAGGTTTGATTCTGGAAACCATTGGCCTGGGAACATGCCTGATGTGAGATTGTGGAATCCTGTGGCTTGGGAACATGACATCGGTTTGGATTCTGGTACCCTGTTGCCTGGGAACATGAAATCGGATTGATTCTGGAAACCTGTGGCCTGGGAATATGAGTGAGGTTTGATTCTGGAACCATGTGGCCTGGGAACATGACATCTGTTTAGTTTGTGGAATACTGTGCCCCGGTAACCTGACTGAGCCTTGGTTCTGGAACCCTGTGGACTGGGAACATGACTGAGGTTTGATTCTGGAACCCTGTAGCCAGGGAACATAACTGAGGATTGATTCTGGAACCCTGTGGCCTGGGAACATGACATCGGTGGATTCTGGAACCCTGTGGCCAGGGAACATGAGAACGGTTTGATTCTGGAACCCTGTGTCCTGGAAACTTGTCTGAGGTTTGATGGTGGAAACCTCTGACCTGGCAACATGACTGAGGTTTAATTCTGGAAGACTGTGGCCAGGGAACATGATCTCGGGTTGACTCTGGAAACCTGTGTCCTGGGAACATGACTGAGGTTTGCTTCTGGAAACCTGTGGCCTGGGAACATGGCTGAGGTTTGATTGTGGAACCCCCTGGCCTGGGAACATGACTGTGGTTTGAATCTGGAACCCTGTGGCCTGGGAACATGACATCGGTTGGATTCTGGAATCCTGTGGCCTGGGAACAAGACTGAGGTTTGATTGTGCAACCCTCTGGCCTGGGAACATGACTGTGGTTTGATTCTGAAACCCTGTGGCCTGGGAAAATGACTGAGGTTTGTTTCTGGAAGCCTGTTCCCTGGGAACATGACTGAGGTTGGATTCTGGACACCTGTGTTCTGGGAAATTGAATGAGGTTTGATTGTTGAAACCTGTGCCCTGCGAACATGACTGAGGTTTGATAATGGAAACATGTGTCCTGGGAATATGACTGAGGTTTGATTCTGGAAACCTGTGGCCTGGGATAATGACTGAGGTTTCATTGTGGAAACATGTGGCCTGGGATCATGACTGAGGTTTGATGGTGGACCACTCTTGACTGGCAAAATGACTGAGGCTGGATTTTGAAACCCTGTGGCCTGGCAACATGACTGAAGCCTGATTCTGAAACCCTGTGGCCTGGGAACATGAGAAAGGTTTGATTCTGGAACCCTGTGGCTTGGGAATATGTCTGAGGTTTGATGGTGGAAACCTGTGGCCTGGCAACATGACTGAGGTTTGTTACTGGAACCCTGTTCCCTGGGAACATGAGTGAGGTTTGCTTCTGGACACCTTTGTCCTGGGAACATGACCGTGCTTTGATTGTGGAAACCTGTGGCCTGCGAACATGACTGAGGTTTGATTCTGGAACCATGTGTCATGGGAATATGACTGAGGTTTGATTCTGGAAATCTGTGGCCTGGGAACTTGACTGAGGTTTGATGGCAGAAACCTGTGGACTGGCGACATGACTGAGGTTTGATTGTAGAACCCTCTGTCCTGGAAACATGACTGCGACCTGATACTTGAAACCCATGGCCTGGGAACTTGACATTGGTTTGATTCTGGAACCCTGTGGCCAGGGAACATGACAGAGGCGTGATTCTGGAATCCTGTGGCCTGGGAACATGACATCTGTTTAGATTGTGGAATACTGTGCCATGGGAACCTGACTGAGGCTTGGTTCTGGAACCCTGTGGACTGGGAACATGACTGAGGTTTTATTCTGGAATCCTGTGGCCTGGGAACATGACATCAGTGGATTCTGGAACCCTGTGGCCTGGGAACATGAGAACGGTTTGATTCTGGAACCCTATGGCCTGGGAACATGTCTGAGGTTTCATGGTGGAAACCTGTGGCTTGGCAACATGACTGAGGTTTGTTACTGGAACCCTGTTCCCTGGGAACATGACTGAGGTTTGATTCTGGACACCTTTGTGCTGGGAACATGACTGTGGTTTGATTGTGGAACCATGGGTCCTGCAAACATGACTGAGGTTTGATTCTGGAACCATGTGACCTGGGAATATGACTGCGGTTTGATTCTGGAAATCTGTGTCCTGGGAACTTGACTGAGGTTTGATGGCAGAAACCTGTGGACTGGCAACATGACTGAGGTTTGACTGTAGAACCCTGTGCCCTGGAAACATGACTGCGGCCTGGTACTGGAAACCCATGGCCTAGGAACTTGACATTGGTTTGATTCTGGAACCCTGTGGCCTGGGAACACGACTGAGGCGTGATTCTGGAAACCTGTGGCCTGGGAACATGACATCTGTTTAGATTGTGGAATACTGTGCCCTGGGAACCTGACTGAAGGCTTGGTTCTGGAATCCTGTGGACTGGGAACATGACTGAGGATTGATTCTGGGACCATGTGGCCTGGGTATATGACTGTGGTTTGATTCTGGAGGGCATTGTCCTGGGAACATGACTTATGTTAGATTGTGGAATCCTGTGGCCTGGGAACATGACATCGGTTTGGATTCTGGTACCCTGTTGCCTGGGAACATGAAATCGGTTTGATTGTGGAAACCTGTGGTCTGGCAATATGACTGAGGTTTGATGGTGGTACCCTATGGCCTGGCAACATGACTGAGGTTTAATTCTGGATGCTTGTGGCCTGGGAACATGACTGAGGCGTGATTCTGGAATCCTGTGGCCTGGGAATATGACATCTGTTTAGATTGTGGAATACTGTGCCCTGGGAACCTAACTGAGGCTTGGTTCTGGAACCCTGTGGACTGGGAACATGACTGAGGTTTTATTCTGGAACCCTGTAGACTGGGAATATAACTGAGGATTGATACTGGAACCCTGTTGCCTGGGAACATTACATCAGTGGATTCTGGAACCCTGTGGCCGGGGAACATGAGAACGGTTTGATTCTGGAACCCTGTGGCCTGGGAACATGTCTGAGGTTTGATGGTGGAAACCTGTGGCTTGGCAACATGACTGAGGTTTGTTCCTGGAACCCTGTTCCCTGGGAACATGACTGAGGTTTGATTCCGGAACCCTGTAGCCTGGGAACATAACTGAGGATTAATTCTGGAACCCTGTGGCCTGGGAACATTACATCGGTGGATTCTGGAACCCTGTGGCCAGGGAACATGAGAACGGTTTGATTCTGGAACCCTGTGTCCTGGAAACTTGTCTGAGGTTTGATGGTGGAAACCTGTGACCAGGCAACATGACTGAGGGTTGATGGTGGAACCCTGTGGCCTGGAAAGATGACTTAGGTTTGATTGTGGAACACTCTGGCCTGGGAACATGACTGAGGCTTGCTGGTGGAACCGTGGCCTAGCAAAAGGACTGAGGTTTGATTGTGGAACCCTCTGGCCTGGGAATATGACTGAGGTTTAGTTGTGGTACCCTGTGGCCTGAGAACATGACTGGGATTTTATTTTTGAAACCTGTGTCCAGGGAACATGACTGAGGTTTGATTCTGGAACCCTGGGTCCTGGGAACATGACTGAGGTTTGAATCTGGAACCATGTGGCCTGGGAATATGACTGAGGTTTGATTCTGGAAACCATTGGCCTGGGAACATGCCTGATGTGAGATTGTGGAATCCTGTGGCTTGGGAACATGACATCGGTTTGGATTCTGGTACCCTGTTGCCTGGGAACATGAAATCGGATTGATTCTGGAAACCTGTGGCCTGGGAATATGAGTGAGGTTTGATTCTGGAACCATGTGGCCTGGGAACATGACATCTGTTTAGTTTGTGGAATACTGTGCCCCGGTAACCTGACTGAGCCTTGGTTCTGGAACCCTGTGGACTGGCAACATGACTGAGGTTTGATTCTGGAACCCTGTAGCCAGGGAACATAACTGAGGATTGATTCTGGAACCCTGTGGCCTGGGAACATGACATCGGTGGATTCTGGAACCCTGTGGCCAGGGAACATGAGAACGGTTTGATTCTGGAACCCTGTGTCCTGGAAACTTGTCTGAGGTTTGATGGTGGAAACCTCTGACCTGGCAACATGACTGAGGTTTAATTCTGGAAGACTGTGGCCAGGGAACATGATATCGGGTTGACTCTGGAAACCTGTGTCCTGGGAACATGACTGAGGTTTGCTTCTGGAAACCTGTGGCCTGGGAACATGGCTGAGGTTTGATTGTGGAACCCCCTGGCCTGGGAACATGACTGTGGTTTGAATCTGGAACCCTGTGGCCTGGGAACATGACATCGGTTGGATTCTGGAATCCTGTGGCCTGGGAACAAGACTGAGGTTTGATTGTGCAACCCTCTGGCCTGGGAACATGACTGTGGTTTGATTCTGAAACCCTGTGGCCTGGGAAAATGACTGAGGTTTGTTTCTGGAAGCCTGTTCCCTGGGAACATGACTGAGGTTGGATTCTGGACACCTGTGTTCTGGGAAATTGAATGAGGTTTGATTGTTGAAACTTGTGCCCTGCGAACATGACTGAGGTTTGATAATGGAAACATGTGTCCTGGGAATATGACTGAGGTTTGATTCTGGAAACCTGTGGCCTGGGATAATGACTGAGGTTTCATTGTGGAAACATGTGGCCTGGGATCATGACTGAGGTTTGATGGTGGACCACTCTTGACTGGCAAAATGACTGAGGCTGGATTTTGAAACCCTGTGGCCTGGCAACATGACTGAAGCCTGATTCTGAAACCCTGTGGCCTGGGAACATGAGAAAGGTGTGATTCTGGAACCCTGTGGCTTGGGAATATGTCTGAGGTTTGATGGTGGAAACCTGTGGCCTGGCAACATGACTGAGGTTTGTTACTGGAACCCTGTTCCCTGGGAACATGAGTGAGGTTTGCTTCTGGACACCTTTGTCCTGGGAACATGACCGTGCTTTGATTGTGGAAACCTGTGGCCTGCGAACATGACTGAGGTTTGATTCTGGAACCATGTGTCATGGGAATATGACTGAGGTTTGATTCTGGAAATCTGTGGCCTGGGAACTTGACTGAGGTTTGATGGCAGAAACCTGTGGACTGGCGACATGACTGAGGTTTGATTGTAGAACCCTCTGTCCTGGAAACATGATTGCGACCTGATACTTGAAACCCATGGCCTGGGAACTTGACATTGGTTTGATTCTGGAACCCTGTGGCCAGGGAACATGACAGAGGCGTGATTCTGGAATCCTGTGGCCTGGGAACATGACATCTGTTTAGATTGTGGAATACTGTGCCCTGGGAACCTGACTGAGGCTTGGTTCTGGAACCCTGTGCACTGGGAACATGACTGAGGTTTTATTCTGGAATCCTGTGGCCTGGGAACATGACATCAGTGGATTCTGGAACCCTGTGGCCTGGGAACATGAGAACGGTTTGATTCTGGAACCCTATGGCCTGGGAACATGTCTGAGGTTTCATGGTGGAAACCTGTGGCTTGGCAACATGACTGAGGTTTGTTACTGGAACCCTGTTCCCTGGGAACATGACTGAGGTTTGATTCTGGACACCTTTGTGCTGGGAACATGACTGTGGTTTGATTGTGGAACCATGGGTCCTGCAAACATGACTGAGGTTTGATTCTGGAACCATGTGACCTGGGAATATGACTGCGGTTTGATTCTGGAAATCTGTGTCCTGGGAACTTGACTGAGGTTTGATGGCAGAAACCTGTGGACTGGCAACATGACTGAGGTTTGACTGTAGAACCCTGTGCCCTGGAAACATGACTGCGGCCTGGTACTGGAAACCCATGGCCTAGGAACTTGACATTGGTTTGATTCTGGAACCCTGTGGCCTGGGAACACGACTGAGGCGTGATTCTGGAAACCTGTGGCCTGGGAACATGACATCTGTTTAGATTGTGGAATACTGTGCCCTGGGAACCTGACTGAAGGCTTGGTTCTGGAATCCTGTGGACTGGGAACATGACTGAGGATTGATTCTGGGACCATGTGGCCTGGGTATATGACTGTGGTTTGATTCTGGAGGGCATTGTCCTGGGAACATGACTTATGTTAGATTGTGGAATCCTGTGGCCTGGGAACATGACATCGGTTTGGATTCTGGTACCCTGTTGCCTGGGAACATGAAATCGGTTTGATTGTGGAAACCTGTGGTCTGGCAATATGACTGAGGTTTGATGGTGGTACCCTATGGCCTGGCAACATGACTGAGGTTTAATTCTGGATGCTTGTGGCCTGGGAACATGACTGAGGCGTGATTCTGGAATCCTGGGGCCTGGGAATATGACATCTGTTTAGATTGTGGAATACTGTGCCCTGGGAACCTAACTGAGGCTTGGTTCTGGAACCCTGTGGACTGGGAACATGACTGAGGTTTTATTCTGGAACCCTGTAGACTGGGAATATAACTGAGGATTGCTACTGGAACCCTGTTGCCTGGGAACATTACATCAGTGGATTCTGGAACCCTGTGGCCGGGGAACATGAGAACGGTTTGATTCTGGAACCCTGTGGCCTGGGAACATGTCTGAGGTTTGATGGTGGAAACCTGTGGCTTGGCAACATGACTGAGGTTTGTTCCTGGAACCCTGTTCCCTGGGAACATGACTGAGGTTTGATTCCGGAACCCTGTAGCCTGGGAACATAACTGAGGATTAATTCTGGAACCCTGTGGCCTGGGAACATGACATCGGTGGATTCTGGAACCCTGTGGCCTGGGAACATTACATCGGTGGATTCTGGAACCCTCTGGCCAGGGAACATGAGAACGGTTTGATTCTGGAACCCTGTGTCCTGGAAACTTGTCTGAGGTTTGATGGTGGAAACCTGTGACCAGGCAACATGACTGAGGGTTGATGGTGGAACCCTGTGGCCTGGAAAGATGACTTAGGTTTGATTGTGGAACACTCTGGCCTGGGAACATGACTGAGGCTTGCTGGTGGAACCGTGGCCTAGCAAAAGGACTGAGGTTTGATTGTGGAACCCTCTGGCCTGGGAATATGACTGAGGTTTAGTTGTGGTACCCTGTGGCCTGAGAACATGACTGGGATTTTATTTTTGAAACCTGTGTCCAGGGAACATGACTGAGGTTTGATTCTGGAACCCTGGGTCCTGGGAACATGACTGAGGTTTGAATCTGGAACCATGTGGCCTGGGAATATGACTGAGGTTTGATTCTGGAAACCATTGGCCTGGGAACATGCCTGATGTGAGATTGTGGAATCCTGTGGCTTGGGAACATGACATCGGTTTGGATTCTGGTACCCTGTTGCCTGGGAACATGAAATCGGATTGATTCTGGAAACCTGTGGCCTGGGAATATGAGTGAGGTTTGATTCTGGAACCATGTGGCCTGGGAACATGACATCTGTTTAGTTTGTGGAATACTGTGCCCCGGTAACCTGACTGAGCCTTGGTTCTGGAACCCTGTGGACTGGGAACATGACTGAGGTTTGATTCTGGAACCCTGTAGCCAGGGAACATAACTGAGGATTGATTCTGGAACCCTGTGGCCTGGGAACATGACATCGGTGGATTCTGGAACCCTGTGGCCAGGGAACATGAGAACGGTTTGATTCTGGAACCCTGTGTCCTGGAAACTTGTCTGAGGTTTGATGGTGGAAACCTCTGACCTGGCAACATGACTGAGGTTTAATTCTGGAAGACTGTGGCCAGGGAACATGATCTCGGGTTGACTCTGGAAACCTGTGTCCTGGGAACATGACTGAGGTTTGCTTCTGGAAACCTGTGGCCTGGGAACATGGCTGAGGTTTGATTGTGGAACCCCCTGGCCTGGGAACATGACTGTGGTTTGAATCTGGAACCCTGTGGCCTGGGAACATGACATCGGTTGGATTCTGGAATCCTGTGGCCTGGGAACAAGACTGAGGTTTGATTGTGCAACCCTCTGGCCTGGGAACATGACTGTGGTTTGATTCTGAAACCCTGTGGCCTGGGAAAATGACTGAGGTTTGTTTCTGGAAGCCTGTTCCCTGGGAACATGACTGAGGTTGGATTCTGGACACCTGTGTTCTGGGAAATTGAATGAGGTTTGATTGTTGAAACCTGTGCCCTGCGAACATGACTGAGGTTTGATAATGGAAACATGTGTCCTGGGAATATGACTGAGGTTTGATTCTGGAAACCTGTGGCCTGGGATAATGACTGAGGTTTCATTGTGGAAACATGTGGCCTGGGATCATGACTGAGGTTTGATGGTGGACCACTCTTGACTGGCAAAATGACTGAGGCTGGATTTTGGAACCCTGTGGCCTGGCAACATGACTGAAGCCTGATTCTGAAACCCTGTGGCCTGGGAACATGAGAAAGGTTTGATTCTGGAACCCTGTGGCTTGGGAATATGTCTGAGGTTTGATGGTGGAAACCTGTGGCCTGGCAACATGACTGAGGTTTGTTACTGGAACCCTGTTCCCTGGGAACATGAGTGAGGTTTGCTTCTGGACACCTTTGTCCTGGGAACATGACCGTGCTTTGATTGTGGAAACCTGTGGCCTGCGAACATGACTGAGGTTTGATTCTGGAACCATGTGTCATGGGAATATGACTGAGGTTTGATTCTGGAAATCTGTGGCCTGGGAACTTGACTGAGGTTTGATGGCAGAAACCTGTGGACTGGCGACATGACTGAGGTTTGATTGTAGAACCCTCTGTCCTGGAAACATGACTGCGACCTGATACTTGAAACCCATGGCCTGAGAACTTGACATTGGTTTGATTCTGGAACCCTGTGGCCAGGGAACATGACAGAGGCGTGATTCTGGAATCCTGTGGCCTGGGAACATGACATCTGTTTAGATTGTGGAATACTGTGCCATGGGAACCTGACTGAGGCTTGGTTCTGGAACCCTGTGCACTGGGAACATGACTGAGGTTTTATTCTGGAATCCTGTGGCCTGGGAACATGACATCAGTGGATTCTGGAACCCTGTGGCCTGGGAACATGAGAACGGTTTGATTCTGGAACCCTATGGCCTGGGAACATGTCTGAGGTTTCATGGTGGAAACCTGTGGCTTGGCAACATGACTGAGGTTTGTTACTGGAAGCCTGTTCCCTGGGAACATGACTGAGGTTTGATTCTGGACACCTTTGTGCTGGGAACATGACTGTGGTTTGATTGTGGAACCATGGGTCCTGCAAACATGACTGAGGTTTGATTCTGGAACCATGTGACCTGGGAATATGACTGCGGTTTGATTCTGGAAATCTGTGTCCTGGGAACTTGACTGAGGTTTGATGGCAGAAACCTGTGGACTGGCAACATGACTGAGGTTTGACTGTAGAACCCTGTGCCCTGGAAACATGACTGCGGCCTGGTACTGGAAACCCATGGCCTAGGAACTTGACATTGGTTTGATTCTGGAACCCTGTGGCCTGGGAACACGACTGAGGCGTGATTCTGGAAACCTGTGGCCTGGGAACATGACATCTGTTTAGATTGTGGAATACTGTGCCCTGGGAACCTGACTGAAGGCTTGGTTCTGGAATCCTGTGGACTGGGAACATGACTGAGGATTGATTCTGGGACCATGTGGCCTGGGTATATGACTGTGGTTTGATTCTGGAGGGCATTGTCCTGGGAACATGACTTATGTTAGATTGTGGAATCCTGTGGCCTGGGAACATGACATCGGTTTGGATTCTGGTACCCTGTTGCCTGGGAACATGAAATCGGTTTGATTGTGGAAACCTGTGGTCTGGCAATATGACTGAGGTTTGATGGTGGTACCCTATGGCCTGGCAACATGACTGAGGTTTAATTCTGGATGCTTGTGGCCTGGGAACATGACTGAGGCGTGATTCTGGAATCCTGGGGCCTGGGAATATGACATCTGTTTAGATTGTGGAATACTGTGCCCTGGGAACCTAACTGAGGCTTGGTTCTGGAACCCTGTGGACTGGGAACATGACTGAGGTTTTATTCTGGAACCCTGTAGACTGGGAATATAACTGAGGATTGCTACTGGAACCCTGTTGCCTGGGAACATTACATCAGTGGATTCTGGAACCCTGTGGCCGGGGAACATGAGAACGGTTTGATTCTGGAACCCTGTGGCCTGGGAACATGTCTGAGGTTTGATGGTGGAAACCTGTGGCTTGGCAACATGACTGAGGTTTGTTCCTGGAACCCTGTTCCCTGGGAACATGACTGAGGTTTGATTCCGGAACCCTGTAGCCTGGGAACATAACTGAGGATTAATTCTGGAACCCTGTGGCCTGGGAACATGACATCGGTGGATTCTGGAACCCTGTGGCCTGGGAACATTACATCGGTGGATTCTGGAACCCTCTGGCCAGGGAACATGAGAACGGTTTGATTCTGGAACCCTGTGTCCTGGAAACTTGTCTGAGGTTTGATGGTGGAAACCTGTGACCAGGCAACATGACTGAGGGTTGATGGTGGAACCCTGTGGCCTGGAAAGATGACTTAGGTTTGATTGTGGAACACTCTGGCCTGGGAACATGACTGAGGCTTGCTGGTGGAACCGTGGCCTAGCAAAAGGACTGAGGTTTGATTGTGGAACCCTCTGGCCTGGGAATATGACTGAGGTTTAGTTGTGGTACCCTGTGGCCTGAGAACATGACTGGGATTTTATTTTTGAAACCTGTGTCCAGGGAACATGACTGAGGTTTGATTCTGGAACCCTGGGTCCTGGGAACATGACTGAGGTTTGAATCTGGAACCATGTGGCCTGGGAATATGACTGAGGTTTGATTCTGGAAACCATTGGCCTGGGAACATGCCTGATGTGAGATTGTGGAATCCTGTGGCTTGGGAACATGACATCGGTTTGGATTCTGGTACCCTGTTGCCTGGGAACATGAAATCGGATTGATTCTGGAAACCTGTGGCCTGGGAATATGAGTGAGGTTTGATTCTGGAACCATGTGGCCTGGGAACATGACATCTGTTTAGTTTGTGGAATACTGTGCCCCGGTAACCTGACTGAGCCTTGGTTCTGGAACCCTGTGGACTGGCAACATGACTGAGGTTTGATTCTGGAACCCTGTAGCCAGGGAACATAACTGAGGATTGATTCTGGAACCCTGTGGCCTGGGAACATGACATCGGTGGATTCTGGAACCCTGTGGCCAGGGAACATGAGAACGGTTTGATTCTGGAACCCTGTGTCCTGGAAACTTGTCTGAGGTTTGATGGTGGAAACCTCTGACCTGGCAACATGACTGAGGTTTAATTCTGGAAGACTGTGGCCAGGGAACATGATCTCGGGTTGACTCTGGAAACCTGTGTCCTGGGAACATGACTGAGGTTTGCTTCTGGAAACCTGTGGCCTGGGAACATGGCTGAGGTTTGATTGTGGAACCCCCTGGCCTGGGAACATGACTGTGGTTTGAATCTGGAACCCTGTGGCCTGGGAACATGACATCGGTTGGATTCTGGAATCCTGTGGCCTGGGAACAAGACTGAGGTTTGATTGTGCAACCCTCTGGCCTGGGAACATGACTGTGGTTTGATTCTGAAACCCTGTGGCCTGGGAAAATGACTGAGGTTTGTTTCTGGAAGCCTGTTCCCTGGGAACATGACTGAGGTTGGATTCTGGACACCTGTGTTCTGGGAAATTGAATGAGGTTTGATTGTTGAAACCTGTGCCCTGCGAACATGACTGAGGTTTGATAATGGAAACATGTGTCCTGGGAATATGACTGAGGTTTGATTCTGGAAACCTGTGGCCTGGGATAATGACTGAGGTTTCATTGTGGAAACATGTGGCCTGGGATCATGACTGAGGTTTGATGGTGGACCACTCTTGACTGGCAAAATGACTGAGGCTGGATTTTGAAACCCTGTGGCCTGGCAACATGACTGAAGCCTGATTCTGAAACCCTGTGGCCTGGGAACATGAGAAAGGTGTGATTCTGGAACCCTGTGGCTTGGGAATATGTCTGAGGTTTGATGGTGGAAACCTGTGGCCTGGCAACATGACTGAGGTTTGTTACTGGAACCCTGTTCCCTGGGAACATGAGTGAGGTTTGCTTCTGGACACCTTTGTCCTGGGAACATGACCGTGCTTTGATTGTGGAAACCTGTGGCCTGCGAACATGACTGAGGTTTGATTCTGGAACCATGTGTCATGGGAATATGACTGAGGTTTGATTCTGGAAATCTGTGTCCTGGGAACTTGACTGAGGTTTGATGGCAGAAACCTGTGGACTGGCGACATGACTGAGGTTTGATTGTAGAACCCTCTGTCCTGGAAACATGACTGCGACCTGATACTTGAAACCCATGGCCTGGGAACTTGACATTGGTTTGATTCTGGAACCCTGTGGCCAGGGAACATGACAGAGGCGTGATTCTGGAATCCTGTGGCCTGGGAACATGACATCTGTTTAGATTGTGGAATACTGTGCCCTGGGAACCTGACTGAGGCTTGGTTCTGGAACCCTGTGCACTGGGAACATGACTGAGGTTTTATTCTGGAATCCTGTGGCCTGGGAACATGACATCAGTGGATTCTGGAACCCTGTGGCCTGGGAACATGAGAACGGTTTGATTCTGGAACCCTATGGCCTGGGAACATGTCTGAGGTTTCATGGTGGAAACCTGTGGCTTGGCAACATGACTGAGGTTTGTTACTGGAACCCTGTTCCCTGGGAACATGACTGAGGTTTGATTCTGGACACCTTTGTGCTGGGAACATGACTGTGGTTTGATTGTGGAACCATGGGTCCTGCAAACATGACTGAGGTTTGATTCTGGAACCATGTGACCTGGGAATATGACTGCGGTTTGATTCTGGAAATCTGTGTCCTGGGAACTTGACTGAGGTTTGATGGCAGAAACCTGTGGACTGGCAACATGACTGAGGTTTGACTGTAGAACCCTGTGCCCTGGAAACATGACTGCGGCCTGGTACTGGAAACCCATGGCCTAGGAACTTGACATTGGTTTGATTCTGGAACCCTGTGGCCTGGGAACACGACTGAGGCGTGATTCTGGAAACCTGTGGCCTGGGAACATGACATCTGTTTAGATTGTGGAATACTGTGCCCTGGGAACCTGACTGAAGGCTTGGTTCTGGAATCCTGTGGACTGGGAACATGACTGAGGATTGATTCTGGGACCATGTGGCCTGGGTATATGACTGTGGTTTGATTCTGGAGGGCATTGTCCTGGGAACATGACTTATGTTAGATTGTGGAATCCTGTGGCCTGGGAACATGACATCGGTTTGGATTCTGGTACCCTGTTGCCTGGGAACATGAAATCGGTTTGATTGTGGAAACCTGTGGTCTGGCAATATGACTGAGGTTTGATGGTGGTACCCTATGGCCTGGCAACATGACTGAGGTTTAATTCTGGATGCTTGTGGCCTGGGAACATGACTGAGGCGTGATTCTGGAATCCTGGGGCCTGGGAATATGACATCTGTTTAGATTGTGGAATACTGTGCCCTGGGAACCTAACTGAGGCTTGGTTCTGGAACCCTGTGGACTGGGAACATGACTGAGGTTTTATTCTGGAACCCTGTAGACTGGGAATATAACTGAGGATTGATACTGGAACCCTGTTGCCTGGGAACATTACATCAGTGGATTCTGGAACCCTGTGGCCGGGGAACATGAGAACGGTTTGATTCTGGAACCCTGTGGCCTGGGAACATGTCTGAGGTTTGATGGTGGAAACCTGTGGCTTGGCAACATGACTGAGGTTTGTTCCTGGAACCCTGTTCCCTGGGAACATGACTGAGGTTTGATTCCGGAACCCTGTAGCCTGGGAACATAACTGAGGATTAATTCTGGAACCCTGTGGCCTGGGAACATTACATCGGTGGATTCTGGAACCCTGTGGCCAGGGAACATGAGAACGGTTTGATTCTGGAACCCTGTGTCCTGGAAACTTGTCTGAGGTTTGATGGTGGAAACCTGTGACCAGGCAACATGACTGAGGGTTGATGGTGGAACCCTGTGGCCTGGAAAGATGACTTAGGTTTGATTGTGGAACACTCTGGCCTGGGAACATGACTGAGGCTTGCTGGTGGAACCGTGGCCTAGCAAAAGGACTGAGGTTTGATTGTGGAACCCTCTGGCCTGGGAATATGACTGAGGTTTAGTTGTGGTACCCTGTGGCCTGAGAACATGACTGGGATTTTATTTTTGAAACCTGTGTCCAGGGAACATGACTGAGGTTTGATTCTGGAACCCTGGGTCCTGGGAACATGACTGAGGTTTGAATCTGGAACCATGTGGCCTGGGAATATGACTGAGGTTTGATTCTGGAAACCATTGGCCTGGGAACATGCCTGATGTGAGATTGTGGAATCCTGTGGCTTGGGAACATGACATCGGTTTGGATTCTGGTACCCTGTTGCCTGGGAACATGAAATCGGATTGATTCTGGAAACCTGTGTCCTGGGAATATGAGTGAGGTTTGATTCTGGAACCATGTGGCCTGGGAACATGACATCTGTTTAGTTTGTGGAATACTGTGCCCCGGTAACCTGACTGAGCCTTGGTTCTGGAACCCTGTGGACTGGGAACATGACTGAGGTTTGATTCTGGAACCCTGTAGCCAGGGAACATAACTGAGGATTGATTCTGGAACCCTGTGGCCTGGGAACATGACATCGGTGGATTCTGGAACCCTGTGGCCAGGGAACATGAGAACGGTTTGATTCTGGAACCCTGTGTCCTGGAAACTTGTCTGAGGTTTGATGGTGGAAACCTCTGACCTGGCAACATGACTGAGGTTTAATTCTGGAAGACTGTGGCCAGGGAACATGATCTCGGGTTGACTCTGGAAACCTGTGTCCTGGGAACATGACTGAGGTTTGCTTCTGGAAACCTGTGGCCTGGGAACATGGCTGAGGTTTGATTGTGGAACCCCCTGGCCTGGGAACATGACTGTGGTTTGAATCTGGAACCCTGTGGCCTGGGAACATGACATCGGTTGGATTCTGGAATCCTGTGGCCTGGGAACAAGACTGAGGTTTGATTGTGCAACCCTCTGGCCTGGGAACATGACTGTGGTTTGATTCTGAAACCCTGTGGCCTGGGAAAATGACTGAGGTTTGTTTCTGGAAGCCTGTTCCCTGGGAACATGACTGAGGTTGGATTCTGGACACCTGTGTTCTGGGAAATTGAATGAGGTTTGATTGTTGAAACCTGTGCCCTGCGAACATGACTGAGGTTTGATAATGGAAACATGTGTCCTGGGAATATGACTGAGGTTTGATTCTGGAAACCTGTGGCCTGGGATAATGACTGAGGTTTCATTGTGGAAACATGTGGCCTGGGATCATGACTGAGGTTTGATGGTGGACCACTCTTGACTGGCAAAATGACTGAGGCTGGATTTTGGAACCCTGTGGCCTGGCAACATGACTGAAGCCTGATTCTGAAACCCTGTGGCCTGGGAACATGAGAAAGGTTTGATTCTGGAACCCTGTGGCTTGGGAATATGTCTGAGGTTTGATGGTGGAAACCTGTGGCCTGGCAACATGACTGAGGTTTGTTACTGGAACCCTGTTCCCTGGGAACATGAGTGAGGTTTGCTTCTGGACACCTTTGTCCTGGGAACATGACCGTGCTTTGATTGTGGAAACCTGTGGCCTGCGAACATGACTGAGGTTTGATTCTGGAACCATGTGTCATGGGAATATGACTGAGGTTTGATTCTGGAAATCTGTGGCCTGGGAACTTGACTGAGGTTTGATGGCAGAAACCTGTGGACTGGCGACATGACTGAGGTTTGATTGTAGAACCCTCTGTCCTGGAAACATGACTGCGACCTGATACTTGAAACCCATGGCCTGGGAACTTGACATTGGTTTGATTCTGGAACCCTGTGGCCAGGGAACATGACAGAGGCGTGATTCTGGAATCCTGTGGCCTGGGAACATGACATCTGTTTAGATTGTGGAATACTGTGCCATGGGAACCTGACTGAGGCTTGGTTCTGGAACCCTGTGCACTGGGAACATGACTGAGGTTTTATTCTGGAATCCTGTGGCCTGGGAACATGACATCAGTGGATTCTGGAACCCTGTGGCCTGGGAACATGAGAACGGTTTGATTCTGGAACCCTATGGCCTGGGAACATGTCTGAGGTTTCATGGTGGAAACCTGTGGCTTGGCAACATGACTGAGGTTTGTTTCTGGAACCCTGTTCCCTGGGAACATGACTGAGGTTTGATTCTGGACACCTTTGTGCTGGGAACATGACTGTGGTTTGATTGTGGAACCATGGGTCCTGCAAACATGACTGAGGTTTGATTCTGGAACCATGTGACCTGGGAATATGACTGCGGTTTGATTCTGGAAATCTGTGTCCTGGGAACTTGACTGAGGTTTGATGGCAGAAACCTGTGGACTGGCAACATGACTGAGGTTTGACTGTAGAACCCTGTGCCCTGGAAACATGACTGCGGCCTGGTACTGGAAACCCATGGCCTAGGAACTTGACATTGGTTTGATTCTGGAACCCTGTGGCCTGGGAACACGACTGAGGCGTGATTCTGGAAACCTGTGGCCTGGGAACATGACATCTGTTTAGATTGTGGAATACTGTGCCCTGGGAACCTGACTGAAGGCTTGGTTCTGGAATCCTGTGGACTGGGAACATGACTGAGGATTGATTCTGGGACCATGTGGCCTGGGTATATGACTGTGGTTTGATTCTGGAGGGCATTGTCCTGGGAACATGACTTATGTTAGATTGTGGAATCCTGTGGCCTGGGAACATGACATCGGTTTGGATTCTGGTACCCTGTTGCCTGGGAACATGAAATCGGTTTGATTGTGGAAACCTGTGGTCTGGCAATATGACTGAGGTTTGATGGTGGTACCCTATGGCCTGGCAACATGACTGAGGTTTAATTCTGGATGCTTGTGGCCTGGGAACATGACTGAGGCGTGATTCTGGAATCCTGTGGCCTGGGAATATGACATCTGTTTAGATTGTGGAATACTGTGCCCTGGGAACCTAACTGAGGCTTGGTTCTGGAACCCTGTGGACTGGGAACATGACTGAGGTTTTATTCTGGAACCCTGTAGACTGGGAATATAACTGAGGATTGATACTGGAACCCTGTTGCCTGGGAACATTACATCAGTGGATTCTGGAACCCTGTGGCCGGGGAACATGAGAACGGTTTGATTCTGGAACCCTGTGGCCTGGGAACATGTCTGAGGTTTGATGGTGGAAACCTGTGGCTTGGCAACATGACTGAGGTTTGTTCCTGGAACCCTGTTCCCTGGGAACATGACTGAGGTTTGATTCCGGAACCCTGTAGCCTGGGAACATAACTGAGGATTAATTCTGGAACCCTGTGGCCTGGGAACATGACATCGGTGGATTCTGGAACCCTGTGTCCTGGGAACATGACATCGGTGGATTCTGGAACCCTGTGGCCAGGGAACATGAGAACGGTTTGATTCTGGAACCCTGTGTCCTGGAAACTTGTCTGAGGTTTGATGGTGGAAACCTGTGACCAGGCAACATGACTGAGGGTTGATGGTGGAACCCTGTGGCCTGGAAAGATGACTTAGGTTTGATTGTGGAACACTCTGGCCTGGGAACATGACTGAGGCTTGCTGGTGGAACCGTGGCCTAGCAAAAGGACTGAGGTTTGATTGTGGAACCCTCTGGCCTGGGAATATGACTGAGGTTTAGTTGTGGTACCCTGTGGCCTGAGAACATGACTGGGATTTTATTTTTGAAACCTGTGTCCAGGGAACATGACTGAGGTTTGATTCTGGAACCCTGGGTCCTGGGAACATGACTGAGGTTTGAATCTGGAACCATGTGGCCTGGGAATATGACTGAGGTTTGATTCTGGAAACCATTGGCCTGGGAACATGCCTGATGTGAGATTGTGGAATCCTGTGGCTTGGGAACATGACATCGGTTTGGATTCTGGTACCCTGTTGCCTGGGAACATGAAATCGGATTGATTCTGGAAACCTGTGGCCTGGGAATATGAGTGAGGTTTGATTCTGGAACCATGTGGCCTGGGAACATGACATCTGTTTAGTTTGTGGAATACTGTGCCCCGGTAACCTGACTGAGCCTTGGTTCTGGAACCCTGTGGACTGGCAACATGACTGAGGTTTGATTCTGGAAGCCTGTAGCCAGGGAACATAACTGAGGATTGATTCTGGAACCCTGTGGCCTGGGAACATGACATCGGTGGATTCTGGAACCCTGTGGCCAGGGAACATGAGAACGGTTTGATTCTGGAACCCTGTGTCCTGGAAACTTGTCTGAGGTTTGATGGTGGAAACCTCTGACCTGGCAACATGACTGAGGTTTAATTCTGGAAGACTGTGGCCAGGGAACATGATCTCGGGTTGACTCTGGAAACCTGTGTCCTGGGAACATGACTGAGGTTTGCTTCTGGAAACCTGTGGCCTGGGAACATGGCTGAGGTTTGATTGTGGAACCCCCTGGCCTGGGAACATGACTGTGGTTTGAATCTGGAACCCTGTGGCCTGGGAACATGACATCGGTTGGATTCTGGAATCCTGTGGCCTGGGAACAAGACTGAGGTTTGATTGTGCAACCCTCTGGCCTGGGAACATGACTGTGGTTTGATTCTGAAACCCTGTGGCCTGGGAAAATGACTGAGGTTTGTTTCTGGAAGCCTGTTCCCTGGGAACATGACTGAGGTTGGATTCTGGACACCTGTGTTCTGGGAAATTGAATGAGGTTTGATTGTTGAAACCTGTGCCCTGCGAACATGACTGAGGTTTGATAATGGAAACATGTGTCCTGGGAATATGACTGAGGTTTGATTCTGGAAACCTGTGGCCTGGGATAATGACTGAGGTTTCATTGTGGAAACATGTGGCCTGGGATCATGACTGAGGTTTGATGGTGGACCACTCTTGACTGGCAAAATGACTGAGGCTGGATTTTGGAACCCTGTGGCCTGGCAACATGACTGAAGCCTGATTCTGAAACCCTGTGGCCTGGGAACATGAGAAAGGTTTGATTCTGGAACCCTGTGGCTTGGGAATATGTCTGAGGTTTGATGGTGGAAACCTGTGGCCTGGCAACATGACTGAGGTTTGTTACTGGAACCCTGTTCCCTGGGAACATGAGTGAGGTTTGCTTCTGGACACCTTTGTCCTGGGAACATGACCGTGCTTTGATTGTGGAAACCTGTGGCCTGCGAACATGACTGAGGTTTGATTCTGGAACCATGTGTCATGGGAATATGACTGAGGTTTGATTCTGGAAATCTGTGGCCTGGGAACTTGACTGAGGTTTGATGGCAGAAACCTGTGGACTGGCGACATGACTGAGGTTTGATTGTAGAACCCTCTGTCCTGGAAACATGACTGCGACCTGATACTTGAAACCCATGGCCTGGGAACTTGACATTGGTTTGATTCTGGAACCCTGTGGCCAGGGAACATGACAGAGGCGTGATTCTGGAATCCTGTGGCCTGGGAACATGACATCTGTTTAGATTGTGGAATACTGTGCCATGGGAACCTGACTGAGGCTTGGTTCTGGAACCCTGTGCACTGGGAACATGACTGAGGTTTTATTCTGGAATCCTGTGGCCTGGGAACATGACATCAGTGGATTCTGGAACCCTGTGGCCTGGGAACATGAGAACGGTTTGATTCTGGAACCCTATGGCCTGGGAACATGTCTGAGGTTTCATGGTGGAAACCTGTGGCTTGGCAACATGACTGAGGTTTGTTTCTGGAACCCTGTTCCCTGGGAACATGACTGAGGTTTGATTCTGGACACCTTTGTGCTGGGAACATGACTGTGGTTTGATTGTGGAACCATGGGTCCTGCAAACATGACTGAGGTTTGATTCTGGAACCATGTGACCTGGGAATATGACTGCGGTTTGATTCTGGAAATCTGTGTCCTGGGAACTTGACTGAGGTTTGATGGCAGAAACCTGTGGACTGGCAACATGACTGAGGTTTGACTGTAGAACCCTGTGCCCTGGAAACATGACTGCGGCCTGGTACTGGAAACCCATGGCCTAGGAACTTGACATTGGTTTGATTCTGGAACCCTGTGGCCTGGGAACACGACTGAGGCGTGATTCTGGAAACCTGTGGCCTGGGAACATGACATCTGTTTAGATTGTGGAATACTGTGCCCTGGGAACCTGACTGAAGGCTTGGTTCTGGAATCCTGTGGACTGGGAACATGACTGAGGATTGATTCTGGGACCATGTGGCCTGGGTATATGACTGTGGTTTGATTCTGGAGGGCATTGTCCTGGGAACATGACTTATGTTAGATTGTGGAATCCTGTGGCCTGGGAACATGACATCGGTTTGGATTCTGGTACCCTGTTGCCTGGGAACATGAAATCGGTTTGATTGTGGAAACCTGTGGTCTGGCAATATGACTGAGGTTTGATGGTGGTACCCTATGGCCTGGCAACATGACTGAGGTTTAATTCTGGATGCTTGTGGCCTGGGAACATGACTGAGGCGTGATTCTGGAATCCTGTGGCCTGGGAATATGACATCTGTTTAGATTGTGGAATACTGTGCCCTGGGAACCTAACTGAGGCTTGGTTCTGGAACCCTGTGGACTGGGAACATGACTGAGGTTTTATTCTGGAACCCTGTAGACTGGGAATATAACTGAGGATTGATACTGGAACCCTGTTGCCTGGGAACATTACATCAGTGGATTCTGGAACCCTGTGGCCGGGGAACATGAGAACGGTTTGATTCTGGAACCCTGTGGCCTGGGAACATGTCTGAGGTTTGATGGTGGAAACCTGTGGCTTGGCAACATGACTGAGGTTTGTTCCTGGAACCCTGTTCCCTGGGAACATGACTGAGGTTTGATTCCGGAACCCTGTAGCCTGGGAACATAACTGAGGATTAATTCTGGAACCCTGTGGCCTGGGAACATGACATCGGTGGATTCTGGAACCCTGTGGCCTGGGAACATGACATCGGTGGATTCTGGAACCCTGTGGCCAGGGAACATGAGAACGGTTTGATTCTGGAACCCTGTGTCCTGGAAACTTGTCTGAGGTTTGATGGTGGAAACCTGTGACCAGGCAACATGACTGAGGGTTGATGGTGGAACCCTGTGGCCTGGAAAGATGACTTAGGTTTGATTGTGGAACACTCTGGCCTGGGAACATGACTGAGGCTTGCTGGTGGAACCGTGGCCTAGCAAAAGGACTGAGGTTTGATTGTGGGACCCTCTGGCCTGGGAATATGACTGAGGTTTAGTTGTGGTACCCTGTGGCCTGAGAACATGACTGGGATTTTATTTTTGAAACCTGTGTCCAGGGAACATGACTGAGGTTTGATTCTGGAACCCTGGGTCCTGGGAACATGACTGAGGTTTGAATCTGGAACCATGTGGCCTGGGAATATGACTGAGGTTTGATTCTGGAAACCATTGGCCTGGGAACATGCCTGATGTGAGATTGTGGAATCCTGTGGCTTGGGAACATGACATCGGTTTGGATTCTGGTACCCTGTTGCCTGGGAACATGAAATCGGATTGATTCTGGAAACCTGTGGCCTGGGAATATGAGTGAGGTTTGATTCTGGAACCATGTGGCCTGGGAACATGACATCTGTTTAGT
This sequence comes from Balaenoptera borealis, assembly GCF_965194805.1. Lineage (NCBI taxonomy): Eukaryota > Metazoa > Chordata > Mammalia > Artiodactyla > Balaenopteridae > Balaenoptera > Balaenoptera borealis. Next base: position 131,464 of record NW_028122865.1, on the reverse strand, counting down.
TTGTGGAATACTGTGCCCCGGTAACCTGACTGAGCCTTGGTTCTGGAACCCTGTGGACTGGCAACATGACTGAGGTTTGATTCTGGAAGCCTGTAGCCAGGGAACATAACTGAGGATTGATTCTGGAACCCTGTGGCCTGGGAACATGACATCGGTGGATTCTGGAACCCTGTGGCCAGGGAACATGAGAACGGTTTGATTCTGGAACCCTGTGTCCTGGAAACTTGTCTGAGGTTTGATGGTGGAAACCTCTGACCTGGCAACATGACTGAGGTTTAATTCTGGAAGACTGTGGCCAGGGAACATGATCTCGGGTTGACTCTGGAAACCTGTGTCCTGGGAACATGACTGAGGTTTGCTTCTGGAAACCTGTGGCCTGGGAACATGGCTGAGGTTTGATTGTGGAACCCCCTGGCCTGGGAACATGACTGTGGTTTGAATCTGGAACCCTGTGGCCTGGGAACATGACATCGGTTGGATTCTGGAATCCTGTGGCCTGGGAACAAGACTGAGGTTTGATTGTGCAACCCTCTGGCCTGGGAACATGACTGTGGTTTGATTCTGAAACCCTGTGGCCTGGGAAAATGACTGAGGTTTGTTTCTGGAAGCCTGTTCCCTGGGAACATGACTGAGGTTGGATTCTGGACACCTGTGTTCTGGGAAATTGAATGAGGTTTGATTGTTGAAACCTGTGCCCTGCGAACATGACTGAGGTTTGATAATGGAAACATGTGTCCTGGGAATATGACTGAGGTTTGATTCTGGAAACCTGTGGCCTGGGATAATGACTGAGGTTTCATTGTGGAAACATGTGGCCTGGGATCATGACTGAGGTTTGATGGTGGACCACTCTTGACTGGCAAAATGACTGAGGCTGGATTTTGGAACCCTGTGGCCTGGCAACATGACTGAAGCCTGATTCTGAAACCCTGTGGCCTGGGAACATGAGAAAGGTTTGATTCTGGAACCCTGTGGCTTGGGAATATGTCTGAGGTTTGATGGTGGAAACCTGTGGCCTGGCAACATGACTGAGGTTTGTTACTGGAACCCTGTTCCCTGGGAACATGAGTGAGGTTTGCTTCTGGACACCTTTGTCCTGGGAACATGACCGTGCTTTGATTGTGGAAACCTGTGGCCTGCGAACATGACTGAGGTTTGATTCTGGAACCATGTGTCATGGGAATATGACTGAGGTTTGATTCTGGAAATCTGTGGCCTGGGAACTTGACTGAGGTTTGATGGCAGAAACCTGTGGACTGGCGACATGACTGAGGTTTGATTGTAGAACCCTCTGTCCTGGAAACATGACTGCGACCTGATACTTGAAACCCATGGCCTGGGAACTTGACATTGGTTTGATTCTGGAACCCTGTGGCCAGGGAACATGACAGAGGCGTGATTCTGGAATCCTGTGGCCTGGGAACATGACATCTGTTTAGATTGTGGAATACTGTGCCATGGGAACCTGACTGAGGCTTGGTTCTGGAACCCTGTGCACTGGGAACATGACTGAGGTTTTATTCTGGAATCCTGTGGCCTGGGAACATGACATCAGTGGATTCTGGAACCCTGTGGCCTGGGAACATGAGAACGGTTTGATTCTGGAACCCTATGGCCTGGGAACATGTCTGAGGTTTCATGGTGGAAACCTGTGGCTTGGCAACATGACTGAGGTTTGTTTCTGGAACCCTGTTCCCTGGGAACATGACTGAGGTTTGATTCTGGACACCTTTGTGCTGGGAACATGACTGTGGTTTGATTGTGGAACCATGGGTCCTGCAAACATGACTGAGGTTTGATTCTGGAACCATGTGACCTGGGAATATGACTGCGGTTTGATTCTGGAAATCTGTGTCCTGGGAACTTGACTGAGGTTTGATGGCAGAAACCTGTGGACTGGCAACATGACTGAGGTTTGACTGTAGAACCCTGTGCCCTGGAAACATGACTGCGGCCTGGTACTGGAAACCCATGGCCTAGGAACTTGACATTGGTTTGATTCTGGAACCCTGTGGCCTGGGAACACGACTGAGGCGTGATTCTGGAAACCTGTGGCCTGGGAACATGACATCTGTTTAGATTGTGGAATACTGTGCCCTGGGAACCTGACTGAAGGCTTGGTTCTGGAATCCTGTGGACTGGGAACATGACTGAGGATTGATTCTGGGACCATGTGGCCTGGGTATATGACTGTGGTTTGATTCTGGAGGGCATTGTCCTGGGAACATGACTTATGTTAGATTGTGGAATCCTGTGGCCTGGGAACATGACATCGGTTTGGATTCTGGTACCCTGTTGCCTGGGAACATGAAATCGGTTTGATTGTGGAAACCTGTGGTCTGGCAATATGACTGAGGTTTGATGGTGGTACCCTATGGCCTGGCAACATGACTGAGGTTTAATTCTGGATGCTTGTGGCCTGGGAACATGACTGAGGCGTGATTCTGGAATCCTGTGGCCTGGGAATATGACATCTGTTTAGATTGTGGAATACTGTGCCCTGGGAACCTAACTGAGGCTTGGTTCTGGAACCCTGTGGACTGGGAACATGACTGAGGTTTTATTCTGGAACCCTGTAGACTGGGAATATAACTGAGGATTGATACTGGAACCCTGTTGCCTGGGAACATTACATCAGTGGATTCTGGAACCCTGTGGCCGGGGAACATGAGAACGGTTTGATTCTGGAACCCTGTGGCCTGGGAACATGTCTGAGGTTTGATGGTGGAAACCTGTGGCTTGGCAACATGACTGAGGTTTGTTCCTGGAACCCTGTTCCCTGGGAACATGACTGAGGTTTGATTCCGGAACCCTGTAGCCTGGGAACATAACTGAGGATTAATTCTGGAACCCTGTGGCCTGGGAACATGACATCGGTGGATTCTGGAACCCTGTGGCCTGGGAACATGACATCGGTGGATTCTGGAACCCTGTGGCCAGGGAACATGAGAACGGTTTGATTCTGGAACCCTGTGTCCTGGAAACTTGTCTGAGGTTTGATGGTGGAAACCTGTGACCAGGCAACATGACTGAGGGTTGATGGTGGAACCCTGTGGCCTGGAAAGATGACTTAGGTTTGATTGTGGAACACTCTGGCCTGGGAACATGACTGAGGCTTGCTGGTGGAACCGTGGCCTAGCAAAAGGACTGAGGTTTGATTGTGGGACCCTCTGGCCTGGGAATATGACTGAGGTTTAGTTGTGGTACCCTGTGGCCTGAGAACATGACTGGGATTTTATTTTTGAAACCTGTGTCCAGGGAACATGACTGAGGTTTGATTCTGGAACCCTGGGTCCTGGGAACATGACTGAGGTTTGAATCTGGAACCATGTGGCCTGGGAATATGACTGAGGTTTGATTCTGGAAACCATTGGCCTGGGAACATGCCTGATGTGAGATTGTGGAATCCTGTGGCTTGGGAACATGACATCGGTTTGGATTCTGGTACCCTGTTGCCTGGGAACATGAAATCGGATTGATTCTGGAAACCTGTGGCCTGGGAATATGAGTGAGGTTTGATTCTGGAACCATGTGGCCTGGGAACATGACATCTGTTTAGTTTGTGGAATACTGTGCCCCGGTAACCTGACTGAGCCTTGGTTCTGGAACCCTGTGGACTGGCAACATGACTGAGGTTTGATTCTGGAAGCCTGTAGCCAGGGAACATAACTGAGGATTGATTCTGGAACCCTGTGGCCTGGGAACATGACATCGGTGGATTCTGGAACCCTGTGGCCAGGGAACATGAGAACGGTTTGATTCTGGAACCCTGTGTCCTGGAAACTTGTCTGAGGTTTGATGGTGGAAACCTCTGACCTGGCAACATGACTGAGGTTTAATTCTGGAAGACTGTGGCCAGGGAACATGATCTCGGGTTGACTCTGGAAACCTGTGTCCTGGGAACATGACTGAGGTTTGCTTCTGGAAACCTGTGGCCTGGGAACATGGCTGAGGTTTGATTGTGGAACCCCCTGGCCTGGGAACATGACTGTGGTTTGAATCTGGAACCCTGTGGCCTGGGAACATGACATCGGTTGGATTCTGGAATCCTGTGGCCTGGGAACAAGACTGAGGTTTGATTGTGCAACCCTCTGGCCTGGGAACATGACTGTGGTTTGATTCTGAAACCCTGTGGCCTGGGAAAATGACTGAGGTTTGTTTCTGGAAGCCTGTTCCCTGGGAACATGACTGAGGTTGGATTCTGGACACCTGTGTTCTGGGAAATTGAATGAGGTTTGATTGTTGAAACCTGTGCCCTGCGAACATGACTGAGGTTTGATAATGGAAACATGTGTCCTGGGAATATGACTGAGGTTTGATTCTGGAAACCTGTGGCCTGGGATAATGACTGAGGTTTCATTGTGGAAACATGTGGCCTGGGATCATGACTGAGGTTTGATGGTGGACCACTCTTGACTGGCAAAATGACTGAGGCTGGATTTTGGAACCCTGTGGCCTGGCAACATGACTGAAGCCTGATTCTGAAACCCTGTGGCCTGGGAACATGAGAAAGGTTTGATTCTGGAACCCTGTGGCTTGGGAATATGTCTGAGGTTTGATGGTGGAAACCTGTGGCCTGGCAACATGACTGAGGTTTGTTACTGGAACCCTGTTCCCTGGGAACATGAGTGAGGTTTGCTTCTGGACACCTTTGTCCTGGGAACATGACCGTGCTTTGATTGTGGAAACCTGTGGCCTGCGAACATGACTGAGGTTTGATTCTGGAACCATGTGTCATGGGAATATGACTGAGGTTTGATTCTGGAAATCTGTGGCCTGGGAACTTGACTGAGGTTTGATGGCAGAAACCTGTGGACTGGCGACATGACTGAGGTTTGATTGTAGAACCCTCTGTCCTGGAAACATGACTGCGACCTGATACTTGAAACCCATGGCCTGGGAACTTGACATTGGTTTGATTCTGGAACCCTGTGGCCAGGGAACATGACAGAGGCGTGATTCTGGAATCCTGTGGCCTGGGAACATGACATCTGTTTAGATTGTGGAATACTGTGCCATGGGAACCTGACTGAGGCTTGGTTCTGGAACCCTGTGCACTGGGAACATGACTGAGGTTTTATTCTGGAATCCTGTGGCCTGGGAACATGACATCAGTGGATTCTGGAACCCTGTGGCCTGGGAACATGAGAACGGTTTGATTCTGGAACCCTATGGCCTGGGAACATGTCTGAGGTTTCATGGTGGAAACCTGTGGCTTGGCAACATGACTGAGGTTTGTTTCTGGAACCCTGTTCCCTGGGAACATGACTGAGGTTTGATTCTGGACACCTTTGTGCTGGGAACATGACTGTGGTTTGATTGTGGAACCATGGGTCCTGCAAACATGACTGAGGTTTGATTCTGGAACCATGTGACCTGGGAATATGACTGCGGTTTGATTCTGGAAATCTGTGTCCTGGGAACTTGACTGAGGTTTGATGGCAGAAACCTGTGGACTGGCAACATGACTGAGGTTTGACTGTAGAACCCTGTGCCCTGGAAACATGACTGCGGCCTGGTACTGGAAACCCATGGCCTAGGAACTTGACATTGGTTTGATTCTGGAACCCTGTGGCCTGGGAACACGACTGAGGCGTGATTCTGGAAACCTGTGGCCTGGGAACATGACATCTGTTTAGATTGTGGAATACTGTGCCCTGGGAACCTGACTGAAGGCTTGGTTCTGGAATCCTGTGGACTGGGAACATGACTGAGGATTGATTCTGGGACCATGTGGCCTGGGTATATGACTGTGGTTTGATTCTGGAGGGCATTGTCCTGGGAACATGACTTATGTTAGATTGTGGAATCCTGTGGCCTGGGAACATGACATCGGTTTGGATTCTGGTACCCTGTTGCCTGGGAACATGAAATCGGTTTGATTGTGGAAACCTGTGGTCTGGCAATATGACTGAGGTTTGATGGTGGTACCCTATGGCCTGGCAACATGACTGAGGTTTAATTCTGGATGCTTGTGGCCTGGGAACATGACTGAGGCGTGATTCTGGAATCCTGTGGCCTGGGAATATGACATCTGTTTAGATTGTGGAATACTGTGCCCTGGGAACCTAACTGAGGCTTGGTTCTGGAACCCTGTGGACTGGGAACATGACTGAGGTTTTATTCTGGAACCCTGTAGACTGGGAATATAACTGAGGATTGATACTGGAACCCTGTTGCCTGGGAACATTACATCAGTGGATTCTGGAACCCTGTGGCCGGGGAACATGAGAACGGTTTGATTCTGGAACCCTGTGGCCTGGGAACATGTCTGAGGTTTGATGGTGGAAACCTGTGGCTTGGCAACATGACTGAGGTTTGTTCCTGGAACCCTGTTCCCTGGGAACATGACTGAGGTTTGATTCCGGAACCCTGTAGCCTGGGAACATAACTGAGGATTAATTCTGGAACCCTGTGGCCTGGGAACATGACATCGGTGGATTCTGGAACCCTGTGGCCTGGGAACATGACATCGGTGGATTCTGGAACCCTGTGGCCAGGGAACATGAGAACGGTTTGATTCTGGAACCCTGTGTCCTGGAAACTTGTCTGAGGTTTGATGGTGGAAACCTGTGACCAGGCAACATGACTGAGGGTTGATGGTGGAACCCTGTGGCCTGGAAAGATGACTTAGGTTTGATTGTGGAACACTCTGGCCTGGGAACATGACTGAGGCTTGCTGGTGGAACCGTGGCCTAGCAAAAGGACTGAGGTTTGATTGTGGGACCCTCTGGCCTGGGAATATGACTGAGGTTTAGTTGTGGTACCCTGTGGCCTGAGAACATGACTGGGATTTTATTTTTGAAACCTGTGTCCAGGGAACATGACTGAGGTTTGATTCTGGAACCCTGGGTCCTGGGAACATGACTGAGGTTTGAATCTGGAACCATGTGGCCTGGGAATATGACTGAGGTTTGATTCTGGAAACCATTGGCCTGGGAACATGCCTGATGTGAGATTGTGGAATCCTGTGGCTTGGGAACATGACATCGGTTTGGATTCTGGTACCCTGTTGCCTGGGAACATGAAATCGGATTGATTCTGGAAACCTGTGGCCTGGGAATATGAGTGAGGTTTGATTCTGGAACCATGTGGCCTGGGAACATGACATCTGTTTAGTTTGTGGAATACTGTGCCCCGGTAACCTGACTGAGCCTTGGTTCTGGAACCCTGTGGACTGGCAACATGACTGAGGTTTGATTCTGGAAGCCTGTAGCCAGGGAACATAACTGAGGATTGATTCTGGAACCCTGTGGCCTGGGAACATGACATCGGTGGATTCTGGAACCCTGTGGCCAGGGAACATGAGAACGGTTTGATTCTGGAACCCTGTGTCCTGGAAACTTGTCTGAGGTTTGATGGTGGAAACCTCTGACCTGGCAACATGACTGAGGTTTAATTCTGGAAGACTGTGGCCAGGGAACATGATCTCGGGTTGACTCTGGAAACCTGTGTCCTGGGAACATGACTGAGGTTTGCTTCTGGAAACCTGTGGCCTGGGAACATGGCTGAGGTTTGATTGTGGAACCCCCTGGCCTGGGAACATGACTGTGGTTTGAATCTGGAACCCTGTGGCCTGGGAACATGACATCGGTTGGATTCTGGAATCCTGTGGCCTGGGAACAAGACTGAGGTTTGATTGTGCAACCCTCTGGCCTGGGAACATGACTGTGGTTTGATTCTGAAACCCTGTGGCCTGGGAAAATGACTGAGGTTTGTTTCTGGAAGCCTGTTCCCTGGGAACATGACTGAGGTTGGATTCTGGACACCTGTGTTCTGGGAAATTGAATGAGGTTTGATTGTTGAAACCTGTGCCCTGCGAACATGACTGAGGTTTGATAATGGAAACATGTGTCCTGGGAATATGACTGAGGTTTGATTCTGGAAACCTGTGGCCTGGGATAATGACTGAGGTTTCATTGTGGAAACATGTGGCCTGGGATCATGACTGAGGTTTGATGGTGGACCACTCTTGACTGGCAAAATGACTGAGGCTGGATTTTGGAACCCTGTGGCCTGGCAACATGACTGAAGCCTGATTCTGAAACCCTGTGGCCTGGGAACATGAGAAAGGTTTGATTCTGGAACCCTGTGGCTTGGGAATATGTCTGAGGTTTGATGGTGGAAACCTGTGGCCTGGCAACATGACTGAGGTTTGTTACTGGAACCCTGTTCCCTGGGAACATGAGTGAGGTTTGCTTCTGGACACCTTTGTCCTGGGAACATGACCGTGCTTTGATTGTGGAAACCTGTGGCCTGCGAACATGACTGAGGTTTGATTCTGGAACCATGTGTCATGGGAATATGACTGAGGTTTGATTCTGGAAATCTGTGGCCTGGGAACTTGACTGAGGTTTGATGGCAGAAACCTGTGGACTGGCGACATGACTGAGGTTTGATTGTAGAACCCTCTGTCCTGGAAACATGACTGCGACCTGATACTTGAAACCCATGGCCTGGGAACTTGACATTGGTTTGATTCTGGAACCCTGTGGCCAGGGAACATGACAGAGGCGTGATTCTGGAATCCTGTGGCCTGGGAACATGACATCTGTTTAGATTGTGGAATACTGTGCCCTGGGAACCTGACTGAGGCTTGGTTCTGGAACCCTGTGCACTGGGAACATGACTGAGGTTTTATTCTGGAATCCTGTGGCCTGGGAACATGACATCAGTGGATTCTGGAACCCTGTGGCCTGGGAACATGAGAACGGTTTGATTCTGGAACCCTATGGCCTGGGAACATGTCTGAGGTTTGATGGTGGAAACCTGTGGCTTGGCAACATGACTGAGGTTTGTTTCTGGAACCCTGTTCCCTGGGAACATGACTGAGGTTTGATTCTGGACACCTTTGTGCTGGGAACATGACTGTGGTTTGATTGTGGAACCATGGGTCCTGCAAACATGACTGAGGTTTGATTCTGGAACCATGTGACCTGGGAATATGACTGCGGTTTGATTCTGGAAATCTGTGTCCTGGGAACTTGACTGAGGTTTGATGGCAGAAACCTGTGGACTGGCAACATGACTGAGGTTTGACTGTAGAACCCTGTGCCCTGGAAACATGACTGCGGCCTGGTACTGGAAACCCATGGCCTAGGAACTTGACATTGGTTTGATTCTGGAACCCTGTGGCCTGGGAACATGACTGAGGCGTGATTCTGGAAACCTGTGGCCTGGGAACATGACATCTGTTTAGATTGTGGAATACTGTGCCCTGGGAACCTGACTGAAGGCTTGGTTCTGGAATCCTGTGGACTGGGAACATGACTGAGGATTGATTCTGGGACCATGTGGCCTGGGTATATGACTGTGGTTTGATTCTGGAGGGCATTGTCCTGGGAACATGACTTATGTTAGATTGTGGAATCCTGTGGCCTGGGAACATGACATCGGTTTGGATTCTGGTACCCTGTTGCCTGGGAACATGAAATCGGTTTGATTGTGGAAACCTGTGGTCTGGCAATATGACTGAGGTTTGATGGTGGTACCCTATGGCCTGGCAACATGACTGAGGTTTAATTCTGGATGCTTGTGGCCTGGGAACATGACTGAGGCGTGATTCTGGAATCCTGGGGCCTGGGAATGTGACATCTGTTTAGATTGTGGAATACTGTGCCCTGGGAACCTAACTGAGGCTTGGTTCTGGAACCCTGTGGACTGGGAACATGACTGAGGTTTTATTCTGGAACCCTGTAGACTGGGAATATAACTGAGGATTGATACTGGAACCCTGTTGCCTGGGAACATTACATCAGTGGATTCTGGAACCCTGTGGCCGGGGAACATGAGAACGGTTTGATTCTGGAACCCTGTGGCCTGGGAACATGTCTGAGGTTTGATGGTGGAAACCTGTGGCTTGGCAACATGACTGAGGTTTGTTCCTGGAACCCTGTTCCCTGGGAACATGACTGAGGTTTGATTCCGGAACCCTGTAGCCTGGGAACATAACTGAGGATTAATTCTGGAACCCTGTGGCCTGGGAACATGACATCGGTGGATTCTGGAACCCTGTGGCCTGGGAACATGACATCGGTGGATTCTGGAACCCTGTGGCCAGGGAACATGAGAACGGTTTGATTCTGGAACCCTGTGTCCTGGAAACTTGTCTGAGGTTTGATGGTGGAAACCTGTGACCAGGCAACATGACTGAGGGTTGATGGTGGAACCCTGTGGCCTGGAAAGATGACTTAGGTTTGATTGTGGAACACTCTGGCCTGGGAACATGACTGAGGCTTGCTGGTGGAACCGTGGCCTAGCAAAAGGACTGAGGTTTGATTGTGGGACCCTCTGGCCTGGGAATATGACTGAGGTTTAGTTGTGGTACCCTGTGGCCTGAGAACATGACTGGGATTTTAGTTTTGAAACCTGTGTCCAGGGAACATGACTGAGGTTTGATTCTGGAACCCTGGGTCCTGGGAACATGACTGAGGTTTGAATCTGGAACCATGTGGCCTGGGAATATGACTGAGGTTTGATTCTGGAAACCATTGGCCTGGGAACATGCCTGATGTGAGATTGTGGAATCCTGTGGCTTGGGAACATGACATCGGTTTGGATTCTGGTACCCTGTTGCCTGGGAACATGAAATCGGATTGATTCTGGAAACCTGTGGCCTGGGAATATGAGTGAGGTTTGATTCTGGAACCATGTGGCCTGGGAACATGACATCTGTTTAGTTTGTGGAATACTGTGCCCCGGTAACCTGACTGAGCCTTGGTTCTGGAACCCTGTGGACTGGGAACATGACTGAGGTTTGATTCTGGAACCCTGTAGCCAGGGAACATAACTGAGGATTGATTCTGGAACCCTGTGGCCTGGGAACATGACATCGGTGGATTCTGGAACCCTGTGGCCAGGGAACATGAGAACGGTTTGATTCTGGAACCCTGTGTCCTGGAAACTTGTCTGAGGTTTGATGGTGGAAACCTCTGACCTGGCAACATGACTGAGGTTTAATTCTGGAAGACTGTGGCCAGGGAACATGATCTCGGGTTGACTCTGGAAACCTGTGTCCTGGGAACATGACTGAGGTTTGCTTCTGGAAACCTGTGGCCTGGGAACATGGCTGAGGTTTGATTGTGGAACCCCCTGGCCTGGGAACATGACTGTGGTTTGAATCTGGAACCCTGTGGCCTGGGAACATGACATCGGTTGGATTCTGGAATCCTGTGGCCTGGGAACAAGACTGAGGTTTGATTGTGCAACCCTCTGGCCTGGGAACATGACTGTGGTTTGATTCTGAAACCCTGTGGCCTGGGAAAATGACTGAGGTTTGTTTCTGGAAGCCTGTTCCCTGGGAACATGACTGAGGTTGGATTCTGGACACCTGTGTTCTGGGAAATTGAATGAGGTTTGATTGTTGAAACCTGTGCCCTGCGAACATGACTGAGGTTTGATAATGGAAACATGTGTCCTGGGAATATGACTGAGGTTTGATTCTGGAAACCTGTGGCCTGGGATAATGACTGAGGTTTCATTGTGGAAACATGTGGCCTGGGATCATGACTGAGGTTTGATGGTGGACCACTCTTGACTGGCAAAATGACTGAGGCTGGATTTTGGAACCCTGTGGCCTGGCAACATGACTGAAGCCTGATTCTGAAACCCTGTGGCCTGGGAACATGAGAAAGGTTTGATTCTGGAACCCTGTGGCTTGGGAATATGTCTGAGGTTTGATGGTGGAAACCTGTGGCCTGGCAACATGACTGAGGTTTGTTACTGGAACCCTGTTCCCTGGGAACATGAGTGAGGTTTGCTTCTGGACACCTTTGTCCTGGGAACATGACCGTGCTTTGATTGTGGAAACCTGTGGCCTGCGAACATGACTGAGGTTTGATTCTGGAACCATGTGTCATGGGAATATGACTGAGGTTTGATTCTGGAAATCTGTGGCCTGGGAACTTGACTGAGGTTTGATGGCAGAAACCTGTGGACTGGCGACATGACTGAGGTTTGATTGTAGAACCCTCTGTCCTGGAAACATGACTGCGACCTGATACTTGAAACCCATGGCCTGGGAACTTGACATTGGTTTGATTCTGGAACCCTGTGGCCAGGGAACATGACAGAGGCGTGATTCTGGAATCCTGTGGCCTGGGAACATGACATCTGTTTAGATTGTGGAATACTGTGCCATGGGAACCTGACTGAGGCTTGGTTCTGGAACCCTGTGCACTGGGAACATGACTGAGGTTTTATTCTGGAATCCTGTGGCCTGGGAACATGACATCAGTGGATTCTGGAACCCTGTGGCCTGGGAACATGAGAACGGTTTGATTCTGGAACCCTATGGCCTGGGAACATGTCTGAGGTTTGATGGTGGAAACCTGTGGCTTGGCAACATGACTGAGGTTTGTTTCTGGAACCCTGTTCCCTGGGAACATGACTGAGGTTTGATTCTGGACACCTTTGTGCTGGGAACATGACTGTGGTTTGATTGTGGAACCATGGGTCCTGCAAACATGACTGAGGTTTGATTCTGGAACCATGTGACCTGGGAATATGACTGCGGTTTGATTCTGGAAATCTGTGGCCTGGGAACTTGACTGAGGTTTGATGGCAGAAACCTGTGGACTGGCAACATGACTGAGGTTTGACTGTAGAACCCTGTGCCCTGGAAACATGACTGCGGCCTGGTACTGGAAACCCATGGCCTAGGAACTTGACATTGGTTTGATTCTGGAACCCTGTGGCCTGGGAACACGACTGAGGCGTGATTCTGGAATCCTGTGGCCTGGGAACATGACATGTGTTTAGATTGTGGAATACTGTGCCCTGGGAACCTGACTGAAGGCTTGGTTCTGGAACCCTGTGCACTGGGAACATGACTGAGGATTGATTCTGGGACCATGTGGCCTGGGTATATGACTGTGGTTTGATTCTGGAGGGCATTGTCCTGGGAACATGACTTATGTTAGATTGTGGAATCCTGTGGCCTGGGAACATGACATCGGTTTGGATTCTGGTACCCTGTTGCCTGGGAACATGAAATCGGTTTGATTGTGGAAACCTGTGGTCTGGCAATATGACTGAGGTTTGATGGTGGTACCCTATGGCCTGGCAACATGACTGAGGTTTAATTCTGGATGCTTGTGGCCTGGGAACATGACTGAGGCGTGATTCTGGAATCCTGTGGCCTGGGAATATGACATCTGTTTAGATTGTGGAATACTGTGCCCTGGGAACCTAACTGAGGCTTGGTTCTGGAACCCTGTGGACTGGGAACATGACTGAGGTTTTATTCTGGAACCCTGTAGACTGGGAATATAACTGAGGATTGATACTGGAACCCTGTTGCCTGGGAACATTACATCAGTGGATTCTGGAACCCTGTGGCCGGGGAACATGAGAACGGTTTGATTCTGGAACCCTGTGGCCTGGGAACATGTCTGAGGTTTGATGGTGGAAACCTGTGGCTTGGCAACATGACTGAGGTTTGTTCCTGGAACCCTGTTCCCTGGGAACATGACTGAGGTTTGATTCCGGAACCCTGTAGCCTGGGAACATAACTGAGGATTAATTCTGGAACCCTGTGGCCTGGGAACATGACATCGGTGGATTCTGGAACCCTGTGGCCTGGGAACATGACATCGGTGGATTCTGGAACCCTGTGGCCAGGGAACATGAGAACGGTTTGATTCTGGAACCCTGTGTCCTGGAAACTTGTCTGAGGTTTGATGGTGGAAACCTGTGACCAGGCAACATGACTGAGGGTTGATGGTGGAACCCTGTGGCCTGGAAAGATGACTTAGGTTTGATTGTGGAACACTCTGGCCTGGGAACATGACTGAGGCTTGCTGGTGGAACCGTGGCCTAGCAAAAGGACTGAGGTTTGATTGTGGGACCCTCTGGCCTGGGAATATGACTGAGGTTTAGTTGTGGTACCCTGTGGCCTGAGAACATGACTGGGATTTTATTTTTGAAACCTGTGTCCAGGGAACATGACTGAGGTTTGATTCTGGAACCCTGGGTCCTGGGAACATGACTGAGGTTTGAATCTGGAACCATGTGGCCTGGGAATATGACTGAGGTTTGATTCTGGAAACCATTGGCCTGGGAACATGCCTGATGTGAGATTGTGGAATCCTGTGGCTTGGGAACATGACATCGGTTTGGATTCTGGTACCCTGTTGCCTGGGAACATGAAATCGGATTGATTCTGGAAACCTGTGGCCTGGGAATATGAGTGAGGTTTGATTCTGGAACCATGTGGCCTGGGAACATGACATCTGTTTAGTTTGTGGAATACTGTGCCCCGGTAACCTGACTGAGCCTTGGTTCTGGAACCCTGTGGACTGGCAACATGACTGAGGTTTGATTCTGGAAGCCTGTAGCCAGGGAACATAACTGAGGATTGATTCTGGAACCCTGTGGCCTGGGAACATGACATCGGTGGATTCTGGAACCCTGTGGCCAGGGAACATGAGAACGGTTTGATTCTGGAACCCTGTGTCCTGGAAACTTGTCTGAGGTTTGATGGTGGAAACCTCTGACCTGGCAACATGACTGAGGTTTAATTCTGGAAGACTGTGGCCAGGGAACATGATCTCGGGTTGACTCTGGAAACCTGTGTCCTGGGAACATGACTGAGGTTTGCTTCTGGAAACCTGTGGCCTGGGAACATGGCTGAGGTTTGATTGTGGAACCCCCTGGCCTGGGAACATGACTGTGGTTTGAATCTGGAACCCTGTGGCCTGGGAACATGACATCGGTTGGATTCTGGAATCCTGTGGCCTGGGAACAAGACTGAGGTTTGATTGTGCAACCCTCTGGCCTGGGAACATGACTGTGGTTTGATTCTGAAACCCTGTGGCCTGGGAAAATGACTGAGGTTTGTTTCTGGAAGCCTGTTCCCTGGGAACATGACTGAGGTTGGATTCTGGACACCTGTGTTCTGGGAAATTGAATGAGGTTTGATTGTTGAAACCTGTGCCCTGCGAACATGACTGAGGTTTGATAATGGAAACATGTGTCCTGGGAATATGACTGAGGTTTGATTCTGGAAACCTGTGGCCTGGGATAATGACTGAGGTTTCATTGTGGAAACATGTGGCCTGGGATCATGACTGAGGTTTGATGGTGGACCACTCTTGACTGGCAAAATGACTGAGGCTGGATTTTGGAACCCTGTGGCCTGGCAACATGACTGAAGCCTGATTCTGAAACCCTGTGGCCTGGGAACATGAGAAAGGTTTGATTCTGGAACCCTGTGGCTTGGGAATATGTCTGAGGTTTGATGGTGGAAACCTGTGGCCTGGCAACATGACTGAGGTTTGTTACTGGAACCCTGTTCCCTGGGAACATGAGTGAGGTTTGCTTCTGGACACCTTTGTCCTGGGAACATGACCGTGCTTTGATTGTGGAAACCTGTGGCCTGCGAACATGACTGAGGTTTGATTCTGGAACCATGTGTCATGGGAATATGACTGAGGTTTGATTCTGGAAATCTGTGGCCTGGGAACTTGACTGAGGTTTGATGGCAGAAACCTGTGGACTGGCGACATGACTGAGGTTTGATTGTAGAACCCTCTGTCCTGGAAACATGACTGCGACCTGATACTTGAAACCCATGGCCTGGGAACTTGACATTGGTTTGATTCTGGAACCCTGTGGCCAGGGAACATGACAGAGGCGTGATTCTGGAATCCTGTGGCCTGGGAACATGACATCTGTTTAGATTGTGGAATACTGTGCCCTGGGAACCTGACTGAGGCTTGGTTCTGGAACCCTGTGCACTGGGAACATGACTGAGGTTTTATTCTGGAATCCTGTGGCCTGGGAACATGACATCAGTGGATTCTGGAACCCTGTGGCCTGGGAACATGAGAACGGTTTGATTCTGGAACCCTATGGCCTGGGAACATGTCTGAGGTTTGATGGTGGAAACCTGTGGCTTGGCAACATGACTGAGGTTTGTTTCTGGAACCCTGTTCCCTGGGAACATGACTGAGGTTTGATTCTGGACACCTTTGTGCTGGGAACATGACTGTGGTTTGATTGTGGAACCATGGGTCCTGCAAACATGACTGAGGTTTGATTCTGGAACCATGTGACCTGGGAATATGACTGCGGTTTGATTCTGGAAATCTGTGGCCTGGGAACTTGACTGAGGTTTGATGGCAGAAACCTGTGGACTGGCAACATGACTGAGGTTTGACTGTAGAACCCTGTGCCCTGGAAACATGACTGCGGCCTGGTACTGGAAACCCATGGCCTAGGAACTTGACATTGGTTTGATTCTGGAACCCTGTGGCCTGGGAACATGACTGAGGCGTGATTCTGGAAACCTGTGGCCTGGGAACATGACATCTGTTTAGATTGTGGAATACTGTGCCCTGGGAACCTGACTGAAGGCTTGGTTCTGGAATCCTGTGGACTGGGAACATGACTGAGGATTGATTCTGGGACCATGTGGCCTGGGTATATGACTGTGGTTTGATTCTGGAGGGCATTGTCCTGGGAACATGACTTATGTTAGATTGTGGAATCCTGTGGCCTGGGAACATGACATCGGTTTGGATTCTGGTACCCTGTTGCCTGGGAACATGAAATCGGTTTGATTGTGGAAACCTGTGGTCTGGCAATATGACTGAGGTTTGATGGTGGTACCCTATGGCCTGGCAACATGACTGAGGTTTAATTCTGGATGCTTGTGGCCTGGGAACATGACTGAGGCGTGATTCTGGAATCCTGGGGCCTGGGAATGTGACATCTGTTTAGATTGTGGAATACTGTGCCCTGGGAACCTAACTGAGGCTTGGTTCTGGAACCCTGTGGACTGGGAACATGACTGAGGTTTTATTCTGGAACCCTGTAGACTGGGAATATAACTGAGGATTGATACTGGAACCCTGTTGCCTGGGAACATTACATCAGTGGATTCTGGAACCCTGTGGCCGGGGAACATGAGAACGGTTTGATTCTGGAACCCTGTGGCCTGGGAACATGTCTGAGGTTTGATGGTGGAAACCTGTGGCTTGGCAACATGACTGAGGTTTGTTCCTGGAACCCTGTTCCCTGGGAACATGACTGAGGTTTGATTCCGGAACCCTGTAGCCTGGGAACATAACTGAGGATTAATTCTGGAACCCTGTGGCCTGGGAACATGACATCGGTGGATTCTGGAACCCTGTGGCCTGGGAACATTACATCGGTGGATTCTGGAACCCTCTGGCCAGGGAACATGAGAACGGTTTGATTCTGGAACCCTGTGTCCTGGAAACTTGTCTGAGGTTTGATGGTGGAAACCTGTGACCAGGCAACATGACTGAGGGTTGATGGTGGAACCCTGTGGCCTGGAAAGATGACTTAGGTTTGATTGTGGAACACTCTGGCCTGGGAACATGACTGAGGCTTGCTGGTGGAACCGTGGCCTAGCAAAAGGACTGAGGTTTGATTGTGGGACCCTCTGGCCTGGGAATATGACTGAGGTTTAGTTGTGGTACCCTGTGGCCTGAGAACATGACTGGGATTTTAGTTTTGAAACCTGTGTCCAGGGAACATGACTGAGGTTTGATTCTGGAACCCTGGGTCCTGGGAACATGACTGAGGTTTGAATCTGGAACCATGTGGCCTGGGAATATGACTGAGGTTTGATTCTGGAAACCATTGGCCTGGGAACATGCCTGATGTGAGATTGTGGAATCCTGTGGCTTGGGAACATGACATCGGTTTGGATTCTGGTACCCTGTTGCCTGGGAACATGAAATCGGATTGATTCTGGAAACCTGTGGCCTGGGAATATGAGTGAGGTTTGATTCTGGAACCATGTGGCCTGGGAACATGACATCTGTTTAGTTTGTGGAATACTGTGCCCCGGTAACCTGACTGAGCCTTGGTTCTGGAACCCTGTGGACTGGGAACATGACTGAGGTTTGATTCTGGAACCCTGTAGCCAGGGAACATAACTGAGGATTGATTCTGGAACCCTGTGGCCTGGGAACATGACATCGGTGGATTCTGGAACCCTGTGGCCAGGGAACATGAGAACGGTTTGATTCTGGAACCCTGTGTCCTGGAAACTTGTCTGAGGTTTGATGGTGGAAACCTCTGACCTGGCAACATGACTGAGGTTTAATTCTGGAAGACTGTGGCCAGGGAACATGATCTCGGGTTGACTCTGGAAACCTGTGTCCTGGGAACATGACTGAGGTTTGCTTCTGGAAACCTGTGGCCTGGGAACATGGCTGAGGTTTGATTGTGGAACCCCCTGGCCTGGGAACATGACTGTGGTTTGAATCTGGAACCCTGTGGCCTGGGAACATGACATCGGTTGGATTCTGGAATCCTGTGGCCTGGGAACAAGACTGAGGTTTGATTGTGCAACCCTCTGGCCTGGGAACATGACTGTGGTTTGATTCTGAAACCCTGTGGCCTGGGAAAATGACTGAGGTTTGTTTCTGGAAGCCTGTTCCCTGGGAACATGACTGAGGTTGGATTCTGGACACCTGTGTTCTGGGAAATTGAATGAGGTTTGATTGTTGAAACCTGTGCCCTGCGAACATGACTGAGGTTTGATAATGGAAACATGTGTCCTGGGAATATGACTGAGGTTTGATTCTGGAAACCTGTGGCCTGGGATAATGACTGAGGTTTCATTGTGGAAACATGTGGCCTGGGATCATGACTGAGGTTTGATGGTGGACCACTCTTGACTGGCAAAATGACTGAGGCTGGATTTTGGAACCCTGTGGCCTGGCAACATGACTGAAGCCTGATTCTGAAACCCTGTGGCCTGGGAACATGAGAAAGGTTTGATTCTGGAACCCTGTGGCTTGGGAATATGTCTGAGGTTTGATGGTGGAAACCTGTGGCCTGGCAACATGACTGAGGTTTGTTACTGGAACCCTGTTCCCTGGGAACATGAGTGAGGTTTGCTTCTGGACACCTTTGTCCTGGGAACATGACCGTGCTTTGATTGTGGAAACCTGTGGCCTGCGAACATGACTGAGGTTTGATTCTGGAACCATGTGTCATGGGAATATGACTGAGGTTTGATTCTGGAAATCTGTGGCCTGGGAACTTGACTGAGGTTTGATGGCAGAAACCTGTGGACTGGCGACATGACTGAGGTTTGATTGTAGAACCCTCTGTCCTGGAAACAT
Organism: Balaenoptera borealis; assembly: GCF_965194805.1. Classification (NCBI taxonomy): domain Eukaryota; kingdom Metazoa; phylum Chordata; class Mammalia; order Artiodactyla; family Balaenopteridae; genus Balaenoptera; species Balaenoptera borealis. Next base: position 112,358 of record NW_028122865.1, on the reverse strand, counting down.
GACTGCGACCTGATACTTGAAACCCATGGCCTGGGAACTTGACATTGGTTTGATTCTGGAACCCTGTGGCCAGGGAACATGACAGAGGCGTGATTCTGGAATCCTGTGGCCTGGGAACATGACATCTGTTTAGATTGTGGAATACTGTGCCATGGGAACCTGACTGAGGCTTGGTTCTGGAACCCTGTGCACTGGGAACATGACTGAGGTTTTATTCTGGAATCCTGTGGCCTGGGAACATGACATCAGTGGATTCTGGAACCCTGTGGCCTGGGAACATGAGAACGGTTTGATTCTGGAACCCTATGGCCTGGGAACATGTCTGAGGTTTGATGGTGGAAACCTGTGGCTTGGCAACATGACTGAGGTTTGTTTCTGGAACCCTGTTCCCTGGGAACATGACTGAGGTTTGATTCTGGACACCTTTGTGCTGGGAACATGACTGTGGTTTGATTGTGGAACCATGGGTCCTGCAAACATGACTGAGGTTTGATTCTGGAACCATGTGACCTGGGAATATGACTGCGGTTTGATTCTGGAAATCTGTGGCCTGGGAACTTGACTGAGGTTTGATGGCAGAAACCTGTGGACTGGCAACATGACTGAGGTTTGACTGTAGAACCCTGTGCCCTGGAAACATGACTGCGGCCTGGTACTGGAAACCCATGGCCTAGGAACTTGACATTGGTTTGATTCTGGAACCCTGTGGCCTGGGAACACGACTGAGGCGTGATTCTGGAAACCTGTGGCCTGGGAACATGACATCTGTTTAGATTGTGGAATACTGTGCCCTGGGAACCTGACTGAAGGCTTGGTTCTGGAATCCTGTGGACTGGGAACATGACTGAGGATTGATTCTGGGACCATGTGGCCTGGGTATATGACTGTGGTTTGATTCTGGAGGGCATTGTCCTGGGAACATGACTTATGTTAGATTGTGGAATCCTGTGGCCTGGGAACATGACATCGGTTTGGATTCTGGTACCCTGTTGCCTGGGAACATGAAATCGGTTTGATTGTGGAAACCTGTGGTCTGGCAATATGACTGAGGTTTGATGGTGGTACCCTATGGCCTGGCAACATGACTGAGGTTTAATTCTGGATGCTTGTGGCCTGGGAACATGACTGAGGCGTGATTCTGGAATCCTGTGGCCTGGGAATATGACATCTGTTTAGATTGTGGAATACTGTGCCCTGGGAACCTAACTGAGGCTTGGTTCTGGAACCCTGTGGACTGGGAACATGACTGAGGTTTTATTCTGGAACCCTGTAGACTGGGAATATAACTGAGGATTGATACTGGAACCCTGTTGCCTGGGAACATTACATCAGTGGATTCTGGAACCCTGTGGCCGGGGAACATGAGAACGGTTTGATTCTGGAACCCTGTGGCCTGGGAACATGTCTGAGGTTTGATGGTGGAAACCTGTGGCTTGGCAACATGACTGAGGTTTGTTCCTGGAACCCTGTTCCCTGGGAACATGACTGAGGTTTGATTCCGGAACCCTGTAGCCTGGGAACATAACTGAGGATTAATTCTGGAACCCTGTGGCCTGGGAACATGACATCGGTGGATTCTGGAACCCTGTGGCCTGGGAACATGACATCGGTGGATTCTGGAACCCTGTGGCCAGGGAACATGAGAACGGTTTGATTCTGGAACCCTGTGTCCTGGAAACTTGTCTGAGGTTTGATGGTGGAAACCTGTGACCAGGCAACATGACTGAGGGTTGATGGTGGAACCCTGTGGCCTGGAAAGATGACTTAGGTTTGATTGTGGAACACTCTGGCCTGGGAACATGACTGAGGCTTGCTGGTGGAACCGTGGCCTAGCAAAAGGACTGAGGTTTGATTGTGGGACCCTCTGGCCTGGGAATATGACTGAGGTTTAGTTGTGGTACCCTGTGGCCTGAGAACATGACTGGGATTTTATTTTTGAAACCTGTGTCCAGGGAACATGACTGAGGTTTGATTCTGGAACCCTGGGTCCTGGGAACATGACTGAGGTTTGAATCTGGAACCATGTGGCCTGGGAATATGACTGAGGTTTGATTCTGGAAACCATTGGCCTGGGAACATGCCTGATGTGAGATTGTGGAATCCTGTGGCTTGGGAACATGACATCGGTTTGGATTCTGGTACCCTGTTGCCTGGGAACATGAAATCGGATTGATTCTGGAAACCTGTGGCCTGGGAATATGAGTGAGGTTTGATTCTGGAACCATGTGGCCTGGGAACATGACATCTGTTTAGTTTGTGGAATACTGTGCCCCGGTAACCTGACTGAGCCTTGGTTCTGGAACCCTGTGGACTGGCAACATGACTGAGGTTTGATTCTGGAAGCCTGTAGCCAGGGAACATAACTGAGGATTGATTCTGGAACCCTGTGGCCTGGGAACATGACATCGGTGGATTCTGGAACCCTGTGGCCAGGGAACATGAGAACGGTTTGATTCTGGAACCCTGTGTCCTGGAAACTTGTCTGAGGTTTGATGGTGGAAACCTCTGACCTGGCAACATGACTGAGGTTTAATTCTGGAAGACTGTGGCCAGGGAACATGATCTCGGGTTGACTCTGGAAACCTGTGTCCTGGGAACATGACTGAGGTTTGCTTCTGGAAACCTGTGGCCTGGGAACATGGCTGAGGTTTGATTGTGGAACCCCCTGGCCTGGGAACATGACTGTGGTTTGAATCTGGAACCCTGTGGCCTGGGAACATGACATCGGTTGGATTCTGGAATCCTGTGGCCTGGGAACAAGACTGAGGTTTGATTGTGCAACCCTCTGGCCTGGGAACATGACTGTGGTTTGATTCTGAAACCCTGTGGCCTGGGAAAATGACTGAGGTTTGTTTCTGGAAGCCTGTTCCCTGGGAACATGACTGAGGTTGGATTCTGGACACCTGTGTTCTGGGAAATTGAATGAGGTTTGATTGTTGAAACCTGTGCCCTGCGAACATGACTGAGGTTTGATAATGGAAACATGTGTCCTGGGAATATGACTGAGGTTTGATTCTGGAAACCTGTGGCCTGGGATAATGACTGAGGTTTCATTGTGGAAACATGTGGCCTGGGATCATGACTGAGGTTTGATGGTGGACCACTCTTGACTGGCAAAATGACTGAGGCTGGATTTTGGAACCCTGTGGCCTGGCAACATGACTGAAGCCTGATTCTGAAACCCTGTGGCCTGGGAACATGAGAAAGGTTTGATTCTGGAACCCTGTGGCTTGGGAATATGTCTGAGGTTTGATGGTGGAAACCTGTGGCCTGGCAACATGACTGAGGTTTGTTACTGGAACCCTGTTCCCTGGGAACATGAGTGAGGTTTGCTTCTGGACACCTTTGTCCTGGGAACATGACCGTGCTTTGATTGTGGAAACCTGTGGCCTGCGAACATGACTGAGGTTTGATTCTGGAACCATGTGTCATGGGAATATGACTGAGGTTTGATTCTGGAAATCTGTGGCCTGGGAACTTGACTGAGGTTTGATGGCAGAAACCTGTGGACTGGCGACATGACTGAGGTTTGATTGTAGAACCCTCTGTCCTGGAAACATGACTGCGACCTGATACTTGAAACCCATGGCCTGGGAACTTGACATTGGTTTGATTCTGGAACCCTGTGGCCAGGGAACATGACAGAGGCGTGATTCTGGAATCCTGTGGCCTGGGAACATGACATCTGTTTAGATTGTGGAATACTGTGCCCTGGGAACCTGACTGAGGCTTGGTTCTGGAACCCTGTGCACTGGGAACATGACTGAGGTTTTATTCTGGAATCCTGTGGCCTGGGAACATGACATCAGTGGATTCTGGAACCCTGTGGCCTGGGAACATGAGAACGGTTTGATTCTGGAACCCTATGGCCTGGGAACATGTCTGAGGTTTGATGGTGGAAACCTGTGGCTTGGCAACATGACTGAGGTTTGTTTCTGGAACCCTGTTCCCTGGGAACATGACTGAGGTTTGATTCTGGACACCTTTGTGCTGGGAACATGACTGTGGTTTGATTGTGGAACCATGGGTCCTGCAAACATGACTGAGGTTTGATTCTGGAACCATGTGACCTGGGAATATGACTGCGGTTTGATTCTGGAAATCTGTGGCCTGGGAACTTGACTGAGGTTTGATGGCAGAAACCTGTGGACTGGCAACATGACTGAGGTTTGACTGTAGAACCCTGTGCCCTGGAAACATGACTGCGGCCTGGTACTGGAAACCCATGGCCTAGGAACTTGACATTGGTTTGATTCTGGAACCCTGTGGCCTGGGAACATGACTGAGGCGTGATTCTGGAAACCTGTGGCCTGGGAACATGACATCTGTTTAGATTGTGGAATACTGTGCCCTGGGAACCTGACTGAAGGCTTGGTTCTGGAATCCTGTGGACTGGGAACATGACTGAGGATTGATTCTGGGACCATGTGGCCTGGGTATATGACTGTGGTTTGATTCTGGAGGGCATTGTCCTGGGAACATGACTTATGTTAGATTGTGGAATCCTGTGGCCTGGGAACATGACATCGGTTTGGATTCTGGTACCCTGTTGCCTGGGAACATGAAATCGGTTTGATTGTGGAAACCTGTGGTCTGGCAATATGACTGAGGTTTGATGGTGGTACCCTATGGCCTGGCAACATGACTGAGGTTTAATTCTGGATGCTTGTGGCCTGGGAACATGACTGAGGCGTGATTCTGGAATCCTGGGGCCTGGGAATGTGACATCTGTTTAGATTGTGGAATACTGTGCCCTGGGAACCTAACTGAGGCTTGGTTCTGGAACCCTGTGGACTGGGAACATGACTGAGGTTTTATTCTGGAACCCTGTAGACTGGGAATATAACTGAGGATTGATACTGGAACCCTGTTGCCTGGGAACATTACATCAGTGGATTCTGGAACCCTGTGGCCGGGGAACATGAGAACGGTTTGATTCTGGAACCCTGTGGCCTGGGAACATGTCTGAGGTTTGATGGTGGAAACCTGTGGCTTGGCAACATGACTGAGGTTTGTTCCTGGAACCCTGTTCCCTGGGAACATGACTGAGGTTTGATTCCGGAACCCTGTAGCCTGGGAACATAACTGAGGATTAATTCTGGAACCCTGTGGCCTGGGAACATGACATCGGTGGATTCTGGAACCCTGTGGCCTGGGAACATTACATCGGTGGATTCTGGAACCCTCTGGCCAGGGAACATGAGAACGGTTTGATTCTGGAACCCTGTGTCCTGGAAACTTGTCTGAGGTTTGATGGTGGAAACCTGTGACCAGGCAACATGACTGAGGGTTGATGGTGGAACCCTGTGGCCTGGAAAGATGACTTAGGTTTGATTGTGGAACACTCTGGCCTGGGAACATGACTGAGGCTTGCTGGTGGAACCGTGGCCTAGCAAAAGGACTGAGGTTTGATTGTGGGACCCTCTGGCCTGGGAATATGACTGAGGTTTAGTTGTGGTACCCTGTGGCCTGAGAACATGACTGGGATTTTAGTTTTGAAACCTGTGTCCAGGGAACATGACTGAGGTTTGATTCTGGAACCCTGGGTCCTGGGAACATGACTGAGGTTTGAATCTGGAACCATGTGGCCTGGGAATATGACTGAGGTTTGATTCTGGAAACCATTGGCCTGGGAACATGCCTGATGTGAGATTGTGGAATCCTGTGGCTTGGGAACATGACATCGGTTTGGATTCTGGTACCCTGTTGCCTGGGAACATGAAATCGGATTGATTCTGGAAACCTGTGGCCTGGGAATATGAGTGAGGTTTGATTCTGGAACCATGTGGCCTGGGAACATGACATCTGTTTAGTTTGTGGAATACTGTGCCCCGGTAACCTGACTGAGCCTTGGTTCTGGAACCCTGTGGACTGGGAACATGACTGAGGTTTGATTCTGGAACCCTGTAGCCAGGGAACATAACTGAGGATTGATTCTGGAACCCTGTGGCCTGGGAACATGACATCGGTGGATTCTGGAACCCTGTGGCCAGGGAACATGAGAACGGTTTGATTCTGGAACCCTGTGTCCTGGAAACTTGTCTGAGGTTTGATGGTGGAAACCTCTGACCTGGCAACATGACTGAGGTTTAATTCTGGAAGACTGTGGCCAGGGAACATGATCTCGGGTTGACTCTGGAAACCTGTGTCCTGGGAACATGACTGAGGTTTGCTTCTGGAAACCTGTGGCCTGGGAACATGGCTGAGGTTTGATTGTGGAACCCCCTGGCCTGGGAACATGACTGTGGTTTGAATCTGGAACCCTGTGGCCTGGGAACATGACATCGGTTGGATTCTGGAATCCTGTGGCCTGGGAACAAGACTGAGGTTTGATTGTGCAACCCTCTGGCCTGGGAACATGACTGTGGTTTGATTCTGAAACCCTGTGGCCTGGGAAAATGACTGAGGTTTGTTTCTGGAAGCCTGTTCCCTGGGAACATGACTGAGGTTGGATTCTGGACACCTGTGTTCTGGGAAATTGAATGAGGTTTGATTGTTGAAACCTGTGCCCTGCGAACATGACTGAGGTTTGATAATGGAAACATGTGTCCTGGGAATATGACTGAGGTTTGATTCTGGAAACCTGTGGCCTGGGATAATGACTGAGGTTTCATTGTGGAAACATGTGGCCTGGGATCATGACTGAGGTTTGATGGTGGACCACTCTTGACTGGCAAAATGACTGAGACTGGATTTTGAAACCCTGTGGCCTGGCAACATGACTGAAGCCTGATTCTGAAACCCTGTGGCCTGGGAACATGAGAAAGGTTTGATTCTGGAACCCTGTGGCTTGGGAATATGTCTGAGGTTTGATGGTGGAAACCTGTGGCCTGGCAACATGACTGAGGTTTGTTACTGGAACCCTGTTCCCTGGGAACATGAGTGAGGTTTGCTTCTGGACACCTTTGTCCTGGGAACATGACCGTGCTTTGATTGTGGAAACCTGTGGCCTGCGAACATGACTGAGGTTTGATTCTGGAACCATGTGTCATGGGAATATGACTGAGGTTTGATTCTGGAAATCTGTGGCCTGGGAACTTGACTGAGGTTTGATGGCAGAAACCTGTGGACTGGCGACATGACTGAGGTTTGATTGTAGAACCCTCTGTCCTGGAAACATGACTGCGACCTGATACTTGAAACCCATGGCCTGGGAACTTGACATTGGTTTGATTCTGGAACCCTGTGGCCAGGGAACATGACAGAGGCGTGATTCTGGAATCCTGTGGCCTGGGAACATGACATCTGTTTAGATTGTGGAATACTGTGCCCTGGGAACCTGACTGAGGCTTGGTTCTGGAACCCTGTGCACTGGGAACATGACTGAGGTTTTATTCTGGAATCCTGTGGCCTGGGAACATGACATCAGTGGATTCTGGAACCCTGTGGCCTGGGAACATGAGAACGGTTTGATTCTGGAACCCTATGGCCTGGGAACATGTCTGAGGTTTGATGGTGGAAACCTGTGGCTTGGCAACATGACTGAGGTTTGTTTCTGGAACCCTGTTCCCTGGGAACATGACTGAGGTTTGATTTGGACACCTTTGTGCTGGGAACATGACTGTGGTTTGATTGTGGAACCATGGGTCCTGCAAACATGACTGAGGTTTGATTCTGGAACCATGTGACCTGGGAATATGACTGCGGTTTGATTCTGGAAATCTGTGTCCTGGGAACTTGACTGAGGTTTGATGGCAGAAACCTGTGGACTGGCAACATGACTGAGGTTTGACTGTAGAACCCTGTGCCCTGGAAACATGACTGCGGCCTGGTACTGGAAACCCATGGCCTAGGAACTTGACATTGGTTTGATTCTGGAACCCTGTGGCCTGGGAACACGACTGAGGCGTGATTCTGGAAACCTGTGGCCTGGGAACATGACATCTGTTTAGATTGTGGAATACTGTGCCCTGGGAACCTGACTGAAGGCTTGGTTCTGGAATCCTGTGGACTGGGAACATGACTGAGGATTGATTCTGGGACCATGTGGCCTGGGTATATGACTGTGGTTTGATTCTGGAGTGCATTGTCCTGGGAACATGACTTATGTTAGATTGTGGAATCCTGTGGCCTGGGAACATGACATCGGTTTGGATTCTGGTACCCTGTTGCCTGGGAACATGAAATCGGTTTGATTGTGGAAACCTGTGGTCTGGCAATATGACTGAGGTTTGATGGTGGTACCCTATGGCCTGGCAACATGACTGAGGTTTAATTCTGGATGCTTGTGGCCTGGGAACATGACTGAGGCGTGATTCTGGAATCCTGTGGCCTGGGAATATGACATCTGTTTAGATTGTGGAATACTGTGCCCTGGGAACCTAACTGAGGCTTGGTTCTGGAACCCTGTGGACTGGGAACATGACTGAGGTTTTATTCTGGAACCCTGTAGACTGGGAATATAACTGAGGATTGATACTGGAACCCTGTTGCCTGGGAACATTACATCAGTGGATTCTGGAACCCTGTGGCCGGGGAACATGAGAACGGTTTGATTCTGGAACCCTGTGGCCTGGGAACATGTCTGAGGTTTGATGGTGGAAACCTGTGGCTTGGCAACATGACTGAGGTTTGTTCCTGGAACCCTGTTCCCTGGGAACATGACTGAGGTTTGATTCCGGAACCCTGTAGCCTGGGAACATAACTGAGGATTAATTCTGGAACCCTGTGGCCTGGGAACATGACATCGGTGGATTCTGGAACCCTGTGGCCTGGGAACATGACATCGGTGGATTCTGGAACCCTGTGGCCAGGGAACATGAGAACGGTTTGATTCTGGAACCCTGTGTCCTGGAAACTTGTCTGAGGTTTGATGGTGGAAACCTGTGACCAGGCAACATGACTGAGGGTTGATGGTGGAACCCTGTGGCCTGGAAAGATGACTTAGGTTTGATTGTGGAACACTCTGGCCTGGGAACATGACTGAGGCTTGCTGGTGGAACCGTGGCCTAGCAAAAGGACTGAGGTTTGATTGTGGAACCCTCTGGCCTGGGAATATGACTGAGGTTTAGTTGTGGTACCCTGTGGCCTGAGAACATGACTGGGATTTTATTTTTGAAACCTGTGTCCAGGGAACATGACTGAGGTTTGATTCTGGAACCCTGGGTCCTGGGAACATGACTGAGGTTTGAATCTGGAACCATGTGGCCTGGGAATATGACTGAGGTTTGATTCTGGAAACCATTGGCCTGGGAACATGCCTGATGTGAGATTGTGGAATCCTGTGGCTTGGGAACATGACATCGGTTTGGATTCTGGTACCCTGTTGCCTGGGAACATGAAATCGGATTGATTCTGGAAACCTGTGGCCTGGGAATATGAGTGAGGTTTGATTCTGGAACCATGTGGCCTGGGAACATGACATCTGTTTAGTTTGTGGAATACTGTGCCCCGGTAACCTGACTGAGCCTTGGTTCTGGAACCCTGTGGACTGGGAACATGACTGAGGTTTGATTCTGGAACCCTGTAGCCAGGGAACATAACTGAGGATTGATTCTGGAACCCTGTGGCCTGGGAACATGACATCGGTGGATTCTGGAACCCTGTGGCCAGGGAACATGAGAACGGTTTGATTCTGGAACCCTGTGTCCTGGAAACTTGTCTGAGGTTTGATGGTGGAAACCTCTGACCTGGCAACATGACTGAGGTTTAATTCTGGAAGACTGTGGCCAGGGAACATGATATCGGGTTGACTCTGGAAACCTGTGTCCTGGGAACATGACTGAGGTTTGCTTCTGGAAACCTGTGGCCTGGGAACATGGCTGAGGTTTGATTGTGGAACCCTCTGGCCTGGGAACATGACTGTGGTTTGAATCTGGAACCCTGTGGCCTGGGAACATGACATCGGTTGGATTCTGGAATCCTGTGGCCTGGGAACAAGACTGAGGTTTGATTGTGCAACCCTCTGGCCTGGGAACATGACTGTGGTTTGATTCTGAAACCCTGTGGCCTGGGAAAATGACTGAGGTTTGTTTCTGGAAGCCTGTTCCCTGGGAACATGACTGAGGTTGGATTCTGGACACCTGTGTTCTGGGAAATTGAATGAGGTTTGATTGTTGAAACCTGTGCCCTGCGAACATGACTGAGGTTTGATAATGGAAACATGTGTCCTGGGAATATGACTGAGGTTTGATTCTGGAAACCTGTGGCCTGGGATAATGACTGAGGTTTCATTGTGGAAACATGTGGCCTGGGATCATGACTGAGGTTTGATGGTGGACCACTCTTGACTGGCAAAATGACTGAGGCTGGATTTTGAAACCCTGTGGCCTGGCAACATGACTGAAGCCTGATTCTGAAACCCTGTGGCCTGGGAACATGAGAAAGGTTTGATTCTGGAACCCTGTGGCTTGGGAATATGTCTGAGGTTTGATGGTGGAAACCTGTGGCCTGGCAACATGACTGAGGTTTGTTACTGGAACCCTGTTCCCTGGGAACATGAGTGAGGTTTGCTTCTGGACACCTTTGTCCTGGGAACATGACCGTGCTTTGATTGTGGAAACCTGTGGCCTGCGAACATGACTGAGGTTTGATTCTGGAACCATGTGTCATGGGAATATGACTGAGGTTTGATTCTGGAAATCTGTGGCCTGGGAACTTGACTGAGGTTTGATGGCAGAAACCTGTGGACTGGCGACATGACTGAGGTTTGATTGTAGAACCCTCTGTCCTGGAAACATGACTGCGACCTGATACTTGAAACCCATGGCCTGGGAACTTGACATTGGTTTGATTCTGGAACCCTGTGGCCAGGGAACATGACAGAGGCGTGATTCTGGAATCCTGTGGCCTGGGAACATGACATCTGTTTAGATTGTGGAATACTGTGCCATGGGAACCTGACTGAGGCTTGGTTCTGGAACCCTGTGCACTGGGAACATGACTGAGGTTTTATTCTGGAATCCTGTGGCCTGGGAACATGACATCAGTGGATTCTGGAACCCTGTGGCCTGGGAACATGAGAACGGTTTGATTCTGGAACCCTGTGTCCTGGAAACTTGTCTGAGGTTTGATGGTGGAAACCTGTGACCAGGCAACATGACTGAGGGTTGATGGTGGAACCCTGTGGCCTGGAAAGATGACTTAGGTTTGATTGTGGAACACTCTGGCCTGGGAACATGACTGAGGCTTGCTGGTGGAACCGTGGCCTAGCAAAAGGACTGAGGTTTGATTGTGGAACCCTCTGGCCTGGGAATAGGACTGAGGTTTAGTTGTGGTACCCTGTGGCCTGAGAACATGACTGGGATTTTATTTTTGAAACCTGTGTCCAGGGAACATGACTGAGGTTTGATTCTGGAACCCTGGGTCCTGGGAACATGACTGAGGTTTGAATCTGGAACCATGTGGCCTGGGAATATGACTGAGGTTTGATTCTGGAAACCATTAGCCTGGGAACATGCCTGATGTGAGATTGTGGAATCCTGTGGCTTGGGAACATGACATCGGTTTGGATTCTGGTACCCTGTTGCCTGGGAACATGAAATCGGATTGATTCTGGAAACCTGTGGCCTGGGAATATGAGTGAGGTTTGATTCTGGAACCATGTGGCCTGGGAACATGACATCTGTTTAGTTTGTGGAATACTGTGCCCCGGTAACCTGACTGAGCCTTGGTTCTGGAACCCTGTGGACTGGGAACATGACTGAGGTTTGATTCTGGAACCCTGTAGCCAGGGAACATAACTGAGGATTGATTCTGGAACCCTGTGGCCTGGGAACATGACATCGGTGGATTCTGGAACCCTGTGGCCAGGGAACATGAGAACGGTTTGATTCTGGAACCCTGTGTCCTGGAAACTTGTCTGAGGTTTGATGGTGGAAACCTCTGACCTGGCAACATGACTGAGGTTTAATTCTGGAAGACTGTGGCCAGGGAACATGATCTCGGGTTGACTCTGGAAACCTGTGTCCTGGGAACATGACTGAGGTTTGCTTCTGGAAACCTGTGGCCTGGGAACATGGCTGAGGTTTGATTGTGGAACCCCCTGGCCTGGGAACATGACTGTGGTTTGAATCTGGAACCCTGTGGCCTGGGAACATGACATCGGTTGGATTCTGGAATCCTGTGGCCTGGGAACAAGACTGAGGTTTGATTGTGCAACCCTCTGGCCTGGGAACATGACTGTGGTTTGATTCTGAAACCCTGTGGCCTGGGAAAATGACTGAGGTTTGTTTCTGGAAGCCTGTTCCCTGGGAACATGACTGAGGTTGGATTCTGGACACCTGTGTTCTGGGAAATTGAATGAGGTTTGATTGTTGAAACCTGTGCCCTGCGAACATGACTGAGGTTTGATAATGGAAACATGTGTCCTGGGAATATGACTGAGGTTTGATTCTGGAAACCTGTGGCCTGGGATAATGACTGAGGTTTCATTGTGGAAACATGTGGCCTGGGATCATGACTGAGGTTTGATGGTGGACCACTCTTGACTGGCAAAATGACTGAGGCTGGATTTTGGAACCCTGTGGCCTGGCAACATGACTGAAGCCTGATTCTGAAACCCTGTGGCCTGGGAACATGAGAAAGGTTTGATTCTGGAACCCTGTGGCTTGGGAATATGTCTGAGGTTTGATGGTGGAAACCTGTGGCCTGGCAACATGACTGAGGTTTGTTACTGGAACCCTGTTCCCTGGGAACATGAGTGAGGTTTGCTTCTGGACACCTTTGTCCTGGGAACATGACCGTGCTTTGATTGTGGAAACCTGTGGCCTGCGAACATGACTGAGGTTTGATTCTGGAACCATGTGTCATGGGAATATGACTGAGGTTTGATTCTGGAAATCTGTGGCCTGGGAACTTGACTGAGGTTTGATGGCAGAAACCTGTGGACTGGCGACATGACTGAGGTTTGATTGTAGAACCCTCTGTCCTGGAAACATGACTGCGACCTGATACTTGAAACCCATGGCCTGGGAACTTGACATTGGTTTGATTCTGGAACCCTGTGGCCAGGGAACATGACAGAGGCGTGATTCTGGAATCCTGTGGCCTGGGAACATGACATCTGTTTAGATTGTGGAATACTGTGCCATGGGAACCTGACTGAGGCTTGGTTCTGGAACCCTGTGCACTGGGAACATGACTGAGGTTTTATTCTGGAATCCTGTGGCCTGGGAACATGACATCAGTGGATTCTGGAACCCTGTGGCCTGGGAACATGAGAACGGTTTGATTCTGGAACCCTATGGCCTGGGAACATGTCTGAGGTTTCATGGTGGAAACCTGTGGCTTGGCAACATGACTGAGGTTTGTTAATGGAACCCTGTTCCCTGGGAACATGACTGAGGTTTGATTCTGGACACCTTTGTGCTGGGAACATGACTGTGGTTTGATTGTGGAACCATGGGTCCTGCAAACATGACTGAGGTTTGATTCTGGAACCATGTGACCTGGGAATATGACTGCGGTTTGATTCTGGAAATCTGTGTCCTGGGAACTTGACTGAGGTTTGATGGCAGAAACCTGTGGACTGGCGACATGACTGAGGTTTGACTGTAGAACCCTGTGCCCTGGAAACATGACTGCGGCCTGGTACTGGAAACCCATGGCCTAGGAACTTGACATTGGTTTGATTCTGGAACCCTGTGGCCTGGGAACACGACTGAGGCGTGATTCTGGAAACCTGTGGCCTGGGAACATGACATCTGTTTAGATTGTGGAATACTGTGCCCTGGGAACCTGACTGAAGGCTTGGTTCTGGAATCCTGTGGACTGGGAACATGACTGAGGATTGATTCTGGGACCATGTGGCCTGGGTATATGACTGTGGTTTGATTCTGGAGGGCATTGTCCTGGGAACATGACTTATGTTAGATTGTGGAATCCTGTGGCCTGGGAACATGACATCGGTTTGGATTCTGGTACCCTGTTGCCTGGGAACATGAAATCGGTTTGATTGTGGAAACCTGTGGTCTGGCAATATGACTGAGGTTTGATGGTGGTACCCTATGGCCTGGCAACATGACTGAGGTTTAATTCTGGATGCTTGTGGCCTGGGAACATGACTGAGGCGTGATTCTGGACTCCTGGGGCCTGGGAATATGACATCTGTTTAGATTGTTGAATACTGTGCCCTGGGAACCTAACTGAGGCTTGGATCTGGAACCCTGTGCACTGGGAACATGACTGAAGTTTTATTCTGGAATCCTGTGGCTTGGGAACATGACATCAGTGGATTCTGGAACCCTGTGGACTGGGAACATGAGAACGGTTTGATTCTGGAACCCTGTGGCCTGGGAACATGTCTGAGGCGTGATTCTGGAATCCTGTGGCCTGGGAATATGACATCTGTTTAGATTGTGGAATACTGTGCCCTGGGAACCTAACTGAGGCTTGGTTCTGGAACCCTGTGGACTGGGAACATGACTGAGGTTTTATTCTGGAACCCTGTAGACTGGGAATATAACTGAGGATTGATACTGGAACCCTGTTGCCTGGGAACATTACATCAGTGGATTCTGGAACCCTGTGGCCGGGGAACATGAGAACGGTTTGATTCTGGAACCCTGTGGCCTGGGAACATGTCTGAGGTTTGATGGTGGAAACCTGTGGCTTGGCAACATGACTGAGGTTTGTTCCTGGAACCCTGTTCCCTGGGAACATGACTGAGGTTTGATTCCGGAACCCTGTAGCCTGGGAACATAACTGAGGATTAATTCTGGAACCCTGTGGCCTGGGAACATGACATCGGTGGATTCTGGAACCCTGTGGCCTGGGAACATTACATCGGTGGATTCTGGAACCCTCTGGCCAGGGAACATGAGAACGGTTTGATTCTGGAACCCTGTGGCCTGGAAACTTGTCTGAGGTTTGATGGTGGAAACCTGTGACCAGGCAACATGACTGAGGGTTGATGGTGGAACCCTGTGGCCTGGAAAGATGACTTAGGTTTGATTGTGGAACACTCTGGCCTGGGAACATGACTGAGGCTTGCTGGTGGAACCGTGGCCTAGCAAAAGGACTGAGGTTTGATTGTGGGACCCTCTGGCCTGGGAATATGACTGAGGTTTAATTGTGGTACCCTGTGGCCTGAGAACATGACTGGGATTTTATTTTTGAAACCTGTGTCCAGGGAACATGACTGAGGTTTGATTCTGGAACCCTGGGTCCTGGGAACATGACTGAGGTTTGAATCTGGAACCATGTGGCCTGGGAATATGACTGAGGTTTGATTCTGGAAACCATTGGCCTGGGAACATGCCTGATGTGAGATTGTGGAATCCTGTGGCTTGGGAACATGACATCGGTTTGGATTCTGGTACCCTGTTGCCTGGGAACATGAAATCGGATTGATTCTGGAAACCTGTGGCCTGGGAATATGAGTGAGGTTTGATTCTGGAACCATGTGGCCTGGGAACATGACATCTGTTTAGTTTGTGGAATACTGTGCCCCGGTAACCTGACTAAGCCTTGGTTCTGGAACCCTGTGGACTGGCAACATGACTGAGGTTTGATTGTAGAACCCTCTGTCCTGGAAACATGACTGCGACCTGATACTTGAAACCCATGGCCTGGGAACTAGACATTGGTTTGATTCTGGAACCCTGTGGCCAGGGAACATGACAGAGGCGTGATTCTGGAATCCTGTGGCCTTGGAACATGACATCTGTTTAGATTGTGGAATACTGTGCCCTGGGAACCTGACTGAGGCTTGGATCTGGAACCCTGTGCACTGGGAACATGACTGAAGTTTTTTTCTGGAATCCTGTGGCCTGGGAACATGACATCAGTGGATTCTGGAACCCTGTGGCCTGGGAACATGAGAACGGTTTGATTCTGGAACCCTGTGGCCTGGGAACATGTCTGAGGCGTGATTCTGGAATCCTGTGGCCTGGGAATATGACATCTGTTTAGATTGTGGAATACTGTGCCCTGGGAACCTAACTGAGGCTTGGTTCTGGAACCCTGTGGACTGGGAACATGACTGAGGTTTTATTCTGGAACCCTGTAGACTGGGAATATAACTGAGGATTGATACTGGAACCCTGTTGCCTGGGAACATTACATCAGTGGATTCTGGAACCCTGTGGCCGGGGAACATGAGAACGGTTTGATTCTGGAACCCTGTGGCCTGGGAACATGTCTGAGGTTTGATGGTGGAAACCTGTGGCTTGGCAACATGACTGAGGTTTGTTCCTGGAACCCTGTTCCCTGGGAACATGACTGAGGTTTGATTCCGGAACCCTGTAGCCTGGGAACATAACTGAGGATTAATTCTGGAACCCTGTGGCCTGGGAACATGACATCGGTGGATTCTGGAACCCTGTGGCCTGGGAACATGACATCGGTGGATTCTGGAACCCTGTGGCCAGGGAACATGAGAACGGTTTGATTCTGGAACCCTGTGTCCTGGAAACTTGTCTGAGGTTTGATGGTGGAAACCTGTGACCAGGCAACATGACTGAGGGTTGATGGTGGAACCCTGTGGCCTGGAAAGATGACTTAGGTTTGATTGTGGAACACTCTGGCCTGGGAACATGACTGAGGCTTGCTGGTGGAACCGTGGCCTAGCAAAAGGACTGAGGTTTGATTGTGGAACCCTCTGGCCTGGGAATATGACTGAGGTTTAGTTGTGGTACCCTGTGGCCTGAGAACATGACTGGGATTTTATTTTTGAAACCTGTGTCCAGGGAACATGACTGAGGTTTGATTCTGGAACCCTGGGTCCTGGGAACATGACTGAGGTTTGAATCTGGAACCATGTGGCCTGGGAATATGACTGAGGTTTGATTCTGGAAACCATTGGCCTGGGAACATGCCTGATGTGAGATTGTGGAATCCTGTGGCTTGGGAACATGACATCGGTTTGGATTCTGGTACCCTGTTGCCTGGGAACATGAAATCGGATTGATTCTGGAAACCTGTGGCCTGGGAATATGAGTGAGGTTTGATTCTGGAACCATGTGGCCTGGGAACATGACATCTGTTTAGTTTGTGGAATACTGTGCCCCGGTAACCTGACTGAGCCTTGGTTCTGGAACCCTGTGGACTGGGAACATGACTGAGGTTTGATTCTGGAACCCTGTAGCCAGGGAACATAACTGAGGATTGATTCTGGAACCCTGTGGCCTGGGAACATGACATCGGTGGATTCTGGAACCCTGTGGCCAGGGAACATGAGAACGGTTTGATTCTGGAACCCTGTGTCCTGGAAACTTGTCTGAGGTTTGATGGTGGAAACCTCTGACCTGGCAACATGACTGAGGTTTAATTCTGGAAGACTGTGGCCAGGGAACATGATATCGGGTTGACTCTGGAAACCTGTGTCCTGGGAACATGACTGAGGTTTGCTTCTGGAAACCTGTGGCCTGGGAACATGGCTGAGGTTTGATTGTGGAACCCCCTGGTCTGGGAACATGACTGTGGTTTGAATCTGGAACCCTGTGGCCTGGGAACATGACATCGGTTGGATTCTGGAATCCTGTGGCCTGGGAACAAGACTGAGGTTTGATTGTGCAACCCTCTGGCCTGGGAACATGACTGTGGTTTGATTCTGAAACCCTGTGGCCTGGGAAAATGACTGAGGTTTGTTTCTGGAAGCCTGTTCCCTGGGAACATGACTGAGGTTGGATTCTGGACACCTGTGTTCTGGGAAATTGAATGAGGTTTGATTGTTGAAACCTGTGCCCTGCGAACATGACTGAGGTTTGATAATGGAAACATGTGTCCTGGGAATATGACTGAGGTTTGATTCTGGAAACCTGTGGCCTGGGATAATGACTGAGGTTTCATTGTGGAAACATGTGGCCTGGGATCATGACTGAGGTTTGATGGTGGACCACTCTTGACTGGCAAAATGACTGAGGCTGGATTTTGGAACCCTGTGGCCTGGCAACATGACTGAAGCCTGATTCTGAAACCCTGTGGCCTGGGAACATGAGAAAGGTTTGATTCTGGAACCCTGTGGCTTGGGAATATGTCTGAGGTTTGATGGTGGAAACCTGTGGCCTGGCAACATGACTGAGGTTTGTTACTGGAACCCTGTTCCCTGGGAACATGAGTGAGGTTTGCTTCTGGACACCTTTGTCCTGGGAACATGACCGTGCTTTGATTGTGGAAACCTGTGGCCTGCGAACATGACTGAGGTTTGATTCTGGAACCATGTGTCATGGGAATATGACTGAGGTTTGATTCTGGAAATCTGTGGCCTGGGAACTTGACTGAGGTTTGATGGCAGAAACCTGTGGACTGGCGACATGACTGAGGTTTGATTGTAGAACCCTCTGTCCTGGAAACATGACTGCGACCTGATACTTGAAACCCATGGCCTGGGAACTTGACATTGGTTTGATTCTGGAACCCTGTGGCCAGGGAACATGACAGAGGCGTGATTCTGGAATCCTGTGGCCTGGGAACATGACATCTGTTTAGATTGTGGAATACTGTGCCATGGGAACCTGACTGAGGCTTGGTTCTGGAACCCTGTGCACTGGGAACATGACTGAGGTTTTATTCTGGAATCCTGTGGCCTGGGAACATGACATCAGTGGATTCTGGAACCCTGTGGCCTGGGAACATGAGAACGGTTTGATTCTGGAACCCTATGGCCTGGGAACATGTCTGAGGTTTCATGGTGGAAACCTGTGGCTTGGCAACATGACTGAGGTTTGTTACTGGAACCCTGTTCCCTGGGAACATGACTGAGGTTTGATTCTGGACACCTTTGTGCTGGGAACATGACTGTGGTTTGATTGTGGAACCATGGGTCCTGCAAACATGACTGAGGTTTGATTCTGGAACCATGTGACCTGGGAATATGACTGCGGTTTGATTCTGGAAATCTGTGTCCTGGGAACTTGACTGAGGTTTGATGGCAGAAACCTGTGGACTGGCAACATGACTGAGGTTTGACTGTAGAACCCTGTGCCCTGGAAACATGACTGCGGCCTGGTACTGGAAACCCATGGCCTAGGAACTTGACATTGGTTTGATTCTGGAACCCTGTGGCCTGGGAACACGACTGAGGCGTGATTCTGGAAACCTGTGGCCTGGGAACATGACATCTGTTTAGATTGTGGAATACTGTGCCCTGGGAACCTGACTGAAGGCTTGGTTCTGGAATCCTGTGGACTGGGAACATGACTGAGGATTGATTCTGGGACCATGTGGCCTGGGTATATGACTGTGGTTTGATTCTGGAGGGCATTGTCCTGGGAACATGACTTATGTTAGATTGTGGAATCCTGTGGCCTGGGAACATGACATCGGTCTGGATTCTGGTACCCTGTTGCCTGGGAACATGAAATCGGTTTGATTGTGGAAACCTGTGGTCTGGCAATATGACTGAGGTTTGATGGTGGTACCCTATGGCCTGGCAACATGACTGAGGTTTAATTCTGGATGCTTGTGGCCTGGGAACATGACTGAGGCGTGATTCTGGAATCCTGGGGCCTGGGAATATGACATCTGTTTAGATTGTGGAATACTGTGCCCTGGGAACCTAACTGAGGCTTGGTTCTGGAACCCTGTGGACTGGGAACATGACTGAGGTTTTATTCTGGAACCCTGTAGACTGGGAATATAACTGAGGATTGATACTGGAACCCTGTTGCCTGGGAACATTACATCAGTGGATTCTGGAACCCTGTGGCCGGGGAACATGAGAACGGTTTGATTCTGGAACCCTGTGGCCTGGGAACATGTCTGAGGTTTGATGGTGGAAACCTGTGGCTTGGCAACATGACTGAGGTTTGTTCCTGGAACCCTGTTCCCTGGGAACATGACTGAGGTTTGATTCCGGAACCCTGTAGCCTGGGAACATAACTGAGGATTAATTCTGGAACCCTGTGGCCTGGGAACATGACATCGGTGGATTCTGGAACCCTGTGGCCTGGGAACATTACATCGGTGGATTCTGGAACCCTGTGGCCAGGGAACATGAGAACGGTTTGATTCTGGAACCCTGTGTCCTGGAAACTTGTCTGAGGTTTGATGGTGGAAACCTGTGACCAGGCAACATGACTGAGGGTTGATGGTGGAACCCTGTGGCCTGGAAAGATGACTTAGGTTTGATTGTGGAACACTCTGGCCTGGGAACATGACTGAGGCTTGCTGGTGGAACCGTGGCCTAGCAAAAGGACTGAGGTTTGATTGTGGGACCCTCTGGCCTGGGAATATGACTGAGGTTTAATTGTGGTAACCTGTGGCCTGAGAACATGACTGGGATTTTATTTTTGAAACCTGTGTCCCGGGAACATGACTGAGGTTTGATTCTGGAACCCTGGGTCCTGGGAACATGACTGAGGTTTGAATCTGGAACCATGTGGCCTGGGAATATGACTGAGGTTTGATTCTGGAAACCATTGGCCTGGGAACATGCCTGATGTGAGATTGTGGAATCCTGTGGCTTGGGAACATGACATCGGTTTGGATTCTGGTACCCTGTTGCCTGGGAACATGAAATCGGATTGATTCTGGAAACCTGTGGCCTGGGAATATGAGTGAGGTTTGATTCTGGAACCATGTGGCCTGGGAACATGACATCTGTTTAGTTTGTGGAATACTGTGCCCCGGTAACCTGACTGAGCCTTGGTTCTGGAACCCTGTGGACTGGGAACATGACTGAGGTTTGATTCTGGAACCCTGTAGCCAGGGAACATAACTGAGGATTGATTCTGGAACCCTGTGGCCTGGGAACATGACATCGGTGGATTCTGGAACCCTGTGGCCAGGGAACATGAGAACGGTTTGATTCTGGAACCCTGTGTCCTGGAAACTTGTCTGAGGTTTGATGGTGGAAACCTCTGACCTGGCAACATGACTGAGGTTTAATTCTGGAAGACTGTGGCCAGGGAACATGATCTCGGGTTGACTCTGGAAACCTGTGTCCTGGGAACATGACTGAGGTTTGCTTCTGGAAACCTGTGGCCTGGGAACATGGCTGAGGTTTGATTGTGGAACCCCCTGGCCTGGGAACATGACTGTGGTTTGAATCTGGAACCCTGTGGCCTGGGAACATGACATCGGTTGGATTCTGGAATCCTGTGGCCTGGGAACAAGACTGAGGTTTGATTGTGCAACCCTCTGGCCTGGGAACATGACTGTGGTTTGATTCTGAAACCCTGTGGCCTGGGAAAATGACTGAGGTTTGTTTCTGGAAGCCTGTTCCCTGGGAACATGACTGAGGTTGGATTCTGGACACCTGTGTTCTGGGAAATTGAATGAGGTTTGATTGTTGAAACCTGTGCCCTGCGAACATGACTGAGGTTTGATAATGGAAACATGTGTCCTGGGAATATGACTGAGGTTTGATTCTGGAAACCTGTGGCCTGGGATAATGACTGAGGTTTCATTGTGGAAACATGTGGCCTGGGATCATGACTGAGGTTTGATGGTGGACCACTCTTGACTGGCAAAATGACTGAGGCTGGATTTTGGAACCCTGTGGCCTGGCAACATGACTGAAGCCTGATTCTGAAACCCTGTGGCCTGGGAACATGAGAAAGGTTTGATTCTGGAACCCTGTGGCTTGGGAATATGTCTGAGGTTTGATGGTGGAAACCTGTGGCCTGGCAACATGACTGAGGTTTGTTACTGGAACCCTGTTCCCTGGGAACATGAGTGAGGTTTGCTTCTGGACACCTTTGTCCTGGGAACATGACCGTGCTTTGATTGTGGAAACCTGTGGCCTGCGAACATGACTGAGGTTTGATTCTGGAACCATGTGTCATGGGAATATGACTGAGGTTTGATTCTGGAAATCTGTGGCCTGGGAACTTGACTGAGGTTTGATGGCAGAAACCTGTGGACTGGCGACATGACTGAGGTTTGATTGTAGAACCCTCTGTCCTGGAAACATGACTGCGACCTGATACTTGAAACCCATGGCCTGGGAACTTGACATTGGTTTGATTCTGGAACCCTGTGGCCAGGGAACATGACAGAGGCGTGATTCTGGAATCCTGTGGCCTGGAAACATGACATCTGTTTAGATTGTGGAATACTGTGCCATGGGAACCTGACTGAGGCTTGGTTCTGGAACCCTGTGGACTGGGAACATGACTGAGGTTTTATTCTGGAATCCTGTGGCCTGGGAACATGACATCAGTGGATTCTGGAACCCTGTGGCCTGGGAACATGAGAACGGTTTGATTCTGGAACCCTATGGCCTGGGAACATGTCTGAGGTTTCATGGTGGAAACCTGTGGCTTGGCAACATGACTGAGGTTTGTTACTGGAACCCTGTTCCCTGGGAACATGACTGAGGTTTGATTCTGGACACCTTTGTGCTGGGAACATGACTGTGGTTTGATTGTGGAACCATGGGTCCTGCAAACATGACTGAGGTTTGATTCTGGAACCATGTGACCTGGGAATATGACTGCGGTTTGATTCTGGAAATCTGTGTCCTGGGAACTTGACTGAGGTTTGATGGCAGAAACCTGTGGACTGGCAACATGACTGAGGTTTGACTGTAGAACCCTGTGCCCTGGAAACATGACTGCGGCCTGGTACTGGAAACCCATGGCCTAGGAACTTGACATTGGTTTGATTCTGGAACCCTGTGGCCTGGGAACATGACTGAGGCGTGATTCTGGAAACCTGTGGCCTGGGAACATGACATCTGTTTAGATTGTGGAATACTGTGCCCTGGGAACCTGACTGAAGGCTTGGTTCTGGAATCCTGTGGACTGGGAACATGACTGAGGATTGATTCTGGGACCATGTGGCCTGGGTATATGACTGTGGTTTGATTCTGGAGGGCATTGTCCTGGGAACATGACTTATGTTAGATTGTGGAATCCTGTGGCCTGGGAACATGACATCGATTTGGATTCTGGTACCCTGTTGCCTGGGAACATGAAATCGGTTTGATTGTGGAAACCTGTGGTCTGGCAATATGACTGAGGTTTGATGGTGGTACCCTATGGCCTGGCAACATGACTGAGGTTTAATTCTGGATGCTTGTGGCCTGGGAACATGACTGAGGCGTGATTCTGGACACCTGGGGCCTGGGAATATGACATCTGTTTAGATTGTGGAATACTGTGCCCTGGGAACCTGACTGAGGCTTGGATCTGGAACCCTGTGCACTGGGAACATGACTGAAGTTTTATTCTGGAATCCTGTGGCCTGGGAACATGACATCAGTGGATTCTGGAACCCTGTGGCCTGGGAACATGAGAACGGTTTGATTCTGGAACCCTGTGGCTTGGGAATATGCCTGAGGTTTGATGGTGGAAACCTGTGGCCTGGCAACATGACTGAGGTTTGTTACTGGAACCCTGTTCCCTGGGAACATGAGTGAGGTTTGCTTCTGGACACCTTTGTCCTGGGAACATGACCGTGCTTTGATTGTGGAAACCTGTGGCCTGCGTACATGACTGAGGTTTGATTCTGGAACCATGTGTCATGGGAATATGACTGAGGTTTGATTCTGGAAATCTGTGGCCTGGGAACTTGACTGAGGTTTGATGGCAGAAACCTGTGGACTGGCAACATGACTGAGGTTTGATTGTAGAACCCTCTGTCCTGGAAACATGACTGCGACCTGATACTTGAAACCCATGGCCTGGGAACTTGACATTGGTTTGATTCTGGAACCCTGTGGCCAGGGAACATGACAGAGGCGTGATTCTGGAATCCTGTGGCCTTGGAACATGACATCTGTTTAGATTGTGGAATACTGTGCCCTGGGAACCTGACTGAAGGCTTGGTTCTGGAACCCTGTGCACTGGGAACATGACTGAGGATTGATTCTGGGACCATGTGGCCTGGGTATATGACTGTGGTTTGATTCTGGAGGGCATTGTCCTGGGAACATGACTTATGTTAGATTGTGGAATCCTGTGGCCTGGGAACATGACATCGGTTTGGATTCTGGTACCCTGTTGCCTGGGAACATGAAATCGGTTTGATTGTGGAAACCTGTGGTCTGGCAATATGACTGAGGTTTGATGGTGGTACCCTATGGCCTGGCAACATGACTGAGGTTTAATTCTGGATGCTTGTGGCCTGGGAACATGACTGAGGCGTGATTCTGGACTCCTGGGGCCTGGGAATATGACATCTGTTTAGATTGTGGAATACTGTGCCCTGGGAACCTGACTGAGGCTTGGATCTGGAACCCTGTGCACTGGGAACATGACTGAAGTTTTATTCTGGAATCCTGTGGCTTGGGAACATGACATCAGTGGATTCTGGAACCCTGTGGACTGGGAACATGAGAACGGTTTGATTCTGGAACCCTGTGGCCTGGGAACATGTCTGAGGCGTGATTCTGGAATCCTGTGGCCTGGGAATATGACATCTGTTTAGATTGTGGAATACTGTGCCCTGGGAACCTAACTGAGGCTTGGTTCTGGAACCCTGTGGACTGGGAACATGACTGAGGTTTTATTCTGGAACCCTGTAGACTGGGAATATAACTGAGGATTGATACTGGAACCCTGTTGCCTGGGAACATTACATCAGTGGATTCTGGAACCCTGTGGCCGGGGAACATGAGAACGGTTTGATTCTGGAACCCTGTGGCCTGGGAACATGTCTGAGGTTTGATGGTGGAAACCTGTGGCTTGGCAACATGACTGAGGTTTGTTCCTGGAACCCTGTTCCCTGGGAACATGACTGAGGTTTGATTCCGGAACCCTGTAGCCTGGGAACATAACTGAGGATTAATTCTGGAACCCTGTGGCCTGGGAACATGACATCGGTGGATTCTGGAACCCTGTGGCCTGGGAACATTACATCGGTGGATTCTGGAACCCTCTGGCCAGGGAACATGAGAACGGTTTGATTCTGGAACGCTGTGTCCTGGAAACTTGTCTGAGGTTTGATGGTGGAAACCTGTGACCAGGCAACATGACTGAGGGTTGATGGTGGAACCCTGTGGCCTGGAAAGATGACTTAGGTTTGATTGTGGAACACTCTGGCCTGGGAACATGACTGAGGCTTGCTGGTGGAACCGTGGCCTAGCAAAAGGACTGAGGTTTGATTGTGGGACCCTCTGGCCTGGGAATATGACTGAGGTTTAATTGTGGTACCCTGTGGCCTGAGAACATGACTGGGATTTTATTTTTGAAACCTGTGTCCAGGGAACATGACTGAGGTTTGATTCTGGAACCCTGGGTCCTGGGAACATGACTGAGGTTTGAATCTGGAACCATGTGGCCTGGGAATATGACTGAGGTTTGATTCTGGAAACCATTGGCCTGGGAACATGCCTGATGTGAGATTGTGGAATCCTGTGGCTTGGGAACATGACATCGGTTTGGATTCTGGTACCCTGTTGCCTGGGAACATGAAATCGGATTGATTCTGGAAACCTGTGGCCTGGGAATATGAGTGAGGTTTGATTCTGGATCCATGTGGCCTGGGAACATGACATCTGTTTAGTTTGTGGAATACTGTGCCCCGGTAACCTGACTAAGCCTTGGTTCTGGAACCCTGTGGACTGGCAACATGACTGAGGTTTGATTGTAGAACCCTCTGTCCTGGAAACATGACTGCGACCTGATACTTGAAACCCATGGCCTGGGAACTAGACATTGGTTTGATTCTGGAACCCTGTGGCCAGGGAACATGACAGAGGGGTGATTCTGGAATCCTGTGGCCTTGGAACATGACATCTGTTTAGATTGTGGAATACTGTGCCCTGGGAACCTGACTGAGGCTTGGATCTGGAACCCTGTGCACTGGGAACATGACTGAAGTTTTTTTCTGGAATCCTGTGGCCTGGGAACATGACATCAGTGGATTCTGGAACCCTGTGGCCTGGGAACATGAGAACGGTTTGATTCTGGAACCCTGTGGCCTGGGAACATGTCTGAGGCGTGATTCTGGAATCCTGTGGCCTGGGAATATGACATCTGTTTAGATTGTGGAATACTGTGCCCTGGGAACCTAACTGAGGCTTGGTTCTGGAACCCTGTGGACTGGGAACATGACTGAGGTTTTATTCTGGAACCCTGTAGACTGGGAATATAACTGAGGATTGATACTGGAACCCTGTTGCCTGGGAACATTACATCAGTGGATTCTGGAACCCTGTGGCCGGGGAACATGAGAACGGTTTGATTCTGGAACCCTGTGGCCTGGGAACATGTCTGAGGTTTGATGGTGGAAACCTGTGGCTTGGCAACATGACTGAGGTTTGTTCCTGGAACCCTGTTCCCTGGGAACATGACTGAGGTTTGATTCCGGAACCCTGTAGCCTGGGAACATAACTGAGGATTAATTCTGGAACCCTGTGGCCTGGGAACATGACATCGGTGGATTCTGGAACCCTGTGGCCTGGGAACATGACATCGGTGGATTCTGGAACCCTGTGGCCAGGGAACATGAGAACGGTTTGATTCTGGAACCCTGTGTCCTGGAAACTTGTCTGAGGTTTGATGGTGGAAACCTGTGACCAGGCAACATGACTGAGGGTTGATGGTGGAACCCTGTGGCCTGGAAAGATGACTTAGGTTTGATTGTGGAACACTCTGGCCTGGGAACATGACTGAGGCTTGCTGGTGGAACCGTGGCCTAGCAAAAGGACTGAGGTTTGATTGTGGAACCCTCTGGCCTGGGAATATGACTGAGGTTTAGTTGTGGTACCCTGTGGCCTGAGAACATGACTGGGATTTTATTTTTGAAACCTGTGTCCAGGGAACATGACTGAGGTTTGATTCTGGAACCCTGGGTCCTGGGAACATGACTGAGGTTTGAATCTGGAACCATGTGGCCTGGGAACATGACATCTGTTTAGTTTGTGGAATACTGTGCCCCGGTAACCTGACTGAGCCTTGGTTCTGGAATCCTGTGGACTGGGAACATGACTGAGGTTTGATTCTGGAACCCTGTAGCCAGGGAACATAACTGAGGATTGATTCTGGAACCCTGTGGCCTGGGAACATGACATCGGTGGATTCTGGAACCCTGTGGCCAGGGAACATGAGAACGGTTTGATTCTGGAACCCTGTGTCCTGGAAACTTGTCTGAGGTTTGATGGTGGAAACCTCTGACCTGGCAACATGACTGAGGTTTAATTCTGGAAGACTGTGGCCAGGGAACATGATATCGGGTTGACTCTGGAAACCTGTGTCCTGGGAACATGACTGAGGTTTGCTTCTGGAAACCTGTGGCCTGGGAACATGGCTGAGGTTTGATTGTGGAACCCCCTGGTCTGGGAACATGACTGTGGTTTGAATCTGGAACCCTGTGGCCTGGGAACATGACATCGGTTGGATTCTGGAATCCTGTGGCCTGGGAACAAGACTGAGGTTTGATTGTGCAACCCTCTGGCCTGGGAACATGACTGTGGTTTGATTCTGAAACCCTGTGGCCTGGGAAAATGACTGAGGTTTGTTTCTGGAAGCCTGTTCCCTGGGAACATGACTGAGGTTGGATTCTGGACACCTGTGTTCTGGGAAATTGAATGAGGTTTGATTGTTGAAACCTGTGCCCTGCGAACATGACTGAGGTTTGATAATGGAAACATGTGTCCTGGGAATATGACTGAGGTTTGATTCTGGAAACCTGTGGCCTGGGATAATGACTGAGGTTTCATTGTGGAAACATGTGGCCTGGGATCATGACTGAGGTTTGATGGTGGACCACTCTTGACTGGCAAAATGACTGAGGCTGGATTTTGGAACCCTGTGGCCTGGCAACATGACTGAAGCCTGATTCTGAAACCCTGTGGCCTGGGAACATGAGAAAGGTTTGATTCTGGAACCCTGTGGCTTGGGAATATGTCTGAGGTTTGATGGTGGAAACCTGTGGCCTGGCAACATGACTGAGGTTTGTTACTGGAACCCTGTTCCCTGGGAACATGAGTGAGGTTTGCTTCTGGACACCTTTGTCCTGGGAACATGACCGTGCTTTGATTGTGGAAACCTGTGGCCTGCGAACATGACTGAGGTTTGATTCTGGAACCATGTGTCATGGGAATATGACTGAGGTTTGATTCTGGAAATCTGTGGCCTGGGAACTTGACTGAGGTTTGATGGCAGAAACCTGTGGACTGGCGACATGACTGAGGTTTGATTGTAGAACCCTCTGTCCTGGAAACATGACTGCGACCTGATACTTGAAACCCATGGCCTGGGAACTTGACATTGGTTTGATTCTGGAACCCTGTGGCCAGGGAACATGACAGAGGCGTGATTCTGGAATCCTGTGGCCTGGAAACATGACATCTGTTTAGATTGTGGAATACTGTGCCATGGGAACCTGACTGAGGCTTGGTTCTGGAACCCTGTGGACTGGGAACATGACTGAGGTTTTATTCTGGAATCCTGTGGCCTGGGAACATGACATCAGTGGATTCTGGAACCCTGTGGCCTGGGAACATGAGAACGGTTTGATTCTGGAACCCTATGGCCTGGGAACATGTCTGAGGTTTCATGGTGGAAACCTGTGGCTTGGCAACATGACTGAGGTTTGTTACTGGAACCCTGTTCCCTGGGAACATGACTGAGGTTTGATTCTGGACACCTTTGTGCTGGGAACATGACTGTGGTTTGATTGTGGAACCATGGGTCCTGCAAACATGACTGAGGTTTGATTCTGGAACCATGTGACCTGGGAATATGACTGCGGTTTGATTCTGGAAATCTGTGTCCTGGGAACTTGACTGAGGTTTGATGGCAGAAACCTGTGGACTGGCAACATGACTGAGGTTTGACTGTAGAACCCTGTGCCCTGGAAACATGACTGCGGCCTGGTACTGGAAACCCATGGCCTAGGAACTTGACATTGGTTTGATTCTGGAACCCTGTGGCCTGGGAACATGACTGAGGCGTGATTCTGGAAACCTGTGGCCTGGGAACATGACATCTGTTTAGATTGTGGAATACTGTGCCCTGGGAACCTGACTGAAGGCTTGGTTCTGGAATCCTGTGGACTGGGAACATGACTGAGGATTGATTCTGGGACCATGTGGCCTGGGTATATGACTGTGGTTTGATTCTGGAGGGCATTGTCCTGGGAACATGACTTATGTTAGATTGTGGAATCCTGTGGCCTGGGAACATGACATCGATTTGGATTCTGGTACCCTGTTGCCTGGGAACATGAAATCGGTTTGATTGTGGAAACCTGTGGTCTGGCAATATGACTGAGGTTTGATGGTGGTACCCTATGGCCTGGCAACATGACTGAGGTTTAATTCTGGATGCTTGTGGCCTGGGAACATGACTGAGGCGTGATTCTGGACACCTGGGGCCTGGGAATATGACATCTGTTTAGATTGTGGAATACTGTGCCCTGGGAACCTGACTGAGGCTTGGATCTGGAACCCTGTGCACTGGGAACATGACTGAAGTTTTATTCTGGAATCCTGTGGCCTGGGAACATGACATCAGTGGATTCTGGAACCCTGTGGCCTGGGAACATGAGAACGGTTTGATTCTGGAACCCTGTGGCTTGGGAATATGCCTGAGGTTTGATGGTGGAAACCTGTGGCCTGGCAACATGACTGAGGTTTGTTACTGGAACCCTGTTCCCTGGGAACATGAGTGAGGTTTGCTTCTGGACACCTTTGTCCTGGGAACATGACCGTGCTTTGATTGTGGAAACCTGTGGCCTGCGTACATGACTGAGGTTTGATTCTGGAACCATGTGTCATGGGAATATGACTGAGGTTTGATTCTGGAAATCTGTGGCCTGGGAACTTGACTGAGGTTTGATGGCAGAAACCTGTGGACTGGCAACATGACTGAGGTTTGATTGTAGAACCCTCTGTCCTGGAAACATGACTGCGACCTGATACTTGAAACCCATGGCCTGGGAACTTGACATTGGTTTGATTCTGGAACCCTGTGGCCAGGGAACATGACAGAGGCGTGATTCTGGAATCCTGTGGCCTTGGAACATGACATCTGTTTAGATTGTGGAATACTGTGCCCTGGGAACCTGACTGAAGGCTTGGTTCTGGAACCCTGTGCACTGGGAACATGACTGAGGATTGATTCTGGGACCATGTGGCCTGGGTATATGACTGTGGTTTGATTCTGGAGGGCATTGTCCTGGGAACATGACTTATGTTAGATTGTGGAATCCTGTGGCCTGGGAACATGACATCGGTTTGGATTCTGGTACCCTGTTGCCTGGGAACATGAAATCGGTTTGATTGTGGAAACCTGTGGTCTGGCAATATGACTGAGGTTTGATGGTGGTACCCTATGGCCTGGCAACATGACTGAGGTTTAATTCTGGATGCTTGTGGCCTGGGAACATGACTGAGGCGTGATTCTGGACTCCTGGGGCCTGGGAATATGACATCTGTTTAGATTGTGGAATACTGTGCCCTGGGAACCTGACTGAGGCTTGGATCTGGAACCCTGTGCACTGGGAACATGACTGAAGTTTTATTCTGGAATCCTGTGGCTTGGGAACATGACATCAGTGGATTCTGGAACCCTGTGGACTGGGAACATGAGAACGGTTTGATTCTGGAACCCTGTGGCCTGGGAACATGTCTGAGGCGTGATTCTGGAATCCTGTGGCCTGGGAATATGACATCTGTTTAGATTGTGGAATACTGTGCCCTGGGAACCTAACTGAGGCTTGGTTCTGGAACCCTGTGGACTGGGAACATGACTGAGGTTTTATTCTGGAACCCTGTAGACTGGGAATATAACTGAGGATTGATACTGGAACCCTGTTGCCTGGGAACATTACATCAGTGGATTCTGGAACCCTGTGGCCGGGGAACATGAGAACGGTTTGATTCTGGAACCCTGTGGCCTGGGAACATGTCTGAGGTTTGATGGTGGAAACCTGTAGCTTGGCAACATGACTGAGGTTTGTTCCTGGAACCCTGTTCCCTGGGAACATGACTGAGGTTTGATTCCGGAACCCTGTAGCCTGGGAACATAACTGAGGATTAATTCTGGAACCCTGTGGCCTGGGAACATGACATCGGTGGATTCTGGAACCCTGTGGCCTGGGAACATTACATCGGTGGATTCTGGAACCCTCTGGCCAGGGAACATGAGAACGGTTTGATTCTGGAACCCTGTGTCCTGGAAACTTGTCTGAGGTTTGATGGTGGAAACCTGTGACCAGGCAACATGACTGAGGGTTGATGGTGGAACCCTGTGGCCTGGAAAGATGACTTAGGTTTGATTGTGGAACACTCTGGCCTGGGAACATGACTGAGGCTTGCTGGTGGAACCGTGGCCTAGCAAAAGGACTGAGGTTTGATTGTGGGACCCTCTGGCCTGGGAATATGACTGAGGTTTAATTGTGGTACCCTGTGGCCTGAGAACATGACTGGGATTTTATTTTTGAAACCTGTGTCCAGGGAACATGACTGAGGTTTGATTCTGGAACCCTGGGTCCTGGGAACATGACTGAGGTTTGAATCTGGAACCATGTGGCCTGGGAATATGACTGAGGTTTGATTCTGGAAACCATTGGCCTGGGAACATGCCTGATGTGAGATTGTGGAATCCTGTGGCTTGGGAACATGACATCGGTTTGGATTCTGGTACCCTGTTGCCTGGGAACATGAAATCGGATTGATTCTGGAAACCTGTGGCCTGGGAATATGAGTGAGGTTTGATTCTGGAACCATGTGGCCTGGGAACATGACATCTGTTTAGTTTGTGGAATACTGTGCCCCGGTAACCTGACTAAGCCTTGGTTCTGGAACCCTGTGGACTGGCAACATGACTGAGGTTTGATTGTAGAACCCTCTGTCCTGGAAACATGACTGCGACCTGATACTTGAAACCCATGGCCTGGGAACTAGACATTGGTTTGATTCTGGAACCCTGTGGCCAGGGAACATGACAGAGGCGTGATTCTGGAATCCTGTGGCCTTGGAACATGACATCTGTTTAGATTGTGGAATACTGTGCCCTGGGAACCTGACTGAGGCTTGGATCTGGAACCCTGTGCACTGGGAACATGACTGAAGTTTTTTTCTGGAATCCTGTGGCCTGGGAACATGACATCAGTGGATTCTGGAACCCTGTGGCCTGGGAACATGAGAACGGTTTGATTCTGGAACCCTGTGGCCTGGGAACATGTCTGAGGCGTGATTCTGGAATCCTGTGGCCTGGGAATATGACATCTGTTTAGATTGTGGAATACTGTGCCCTGGGAACCTAACTGAGGCTTGGTTCTGGAACCCTGTGGACTGGGAACATGACTGAGGTTTTATTCTGGAACCCTGTAGACTGGGAATATAACTGAGGATTGATACTGGAACCCTGTTGCCTGGGAACATTACATCAGTGGATTCTGGAACCCTGTGGCCGGGGAACATGAGAACGGTTTGATTCTGGAACCCTGTGGCCTGGGAACATGTCTGAGGTTTGATGGTGGAAACCTGTGGCTTGGCAACATGACTGAGGTTTGTTCCTGGAACCCTGTTCCCTGGGAACATGACTGAGGTTTGATTCCGGAACCCTGTAGCCTGGGAACATAACTGAGGATTAATTCTGGAACCCTGTGGCCTGGGAACATGACATCGGTGGATTCTGGAACCCTGTGGCCTGGGAACATGACATCGGTGGATTCTGGAACCCTGTGGCCAGGGAACATGAGAACGGTTTGATTCTGGAACCCTGTGTCCTGGAAACTTGTCTGAGGTTTGATGGTGGAAACCTGTGACCAGGCAACATGACTGAGGGTTGATGGTGGAACCCTGTGGCCTGGAAAGATGACTTAGGTTTGATTGTGGAACACTCTGGCCTGGGAACATGACTGAGGCTTGCTGGTGGAACCGTGGCCTAGCAAAAGGACTGAGGTTTGATTGTGGAACCCTCTGGCCTGGGAATATGACTGAGGTTTAGTTGTGGTACCCTGTGGCCTGAGAACATGACTGGGATTTTATTTTTGAAACCTGTGTCCAGGGAACATGACTGAGGTTTGATTCTGGAACCCTGGGTCCTGGGAACATGACTGAGGTTTGAATCTGGAACCATGTGGCCTGGGAATATGACTGAGGTTTGATTCTGGAAACCATTGGCCTGGGAACATGCCTGATGTGAGATTGTGGAATCCTGTGGCTTGGGAACATGACATCGGTTTGGATTCTGGTACCCTGTTGCCTGGGAACATGAAATCGGATTGATTCTGGAAACCTGTGGCCTGGGAATATGAGTGAGGTTTGATTCTGGAACCATGTGGCCTGGGAACATGACATCTGTTTAGTTTGTGGAATACTGTGCCCCGGTAACCTGACTGAGCCTTGGTTCTGGAATCCTGTGGACTGGGAACATGACTGAGGTTTGATTCTGGAACCCTGTAGCCAGGGAACATAACTGAGGATTGATTCTGGAACCCTGTGGCCTGGGAACATGACATCGGTGGATTCTGGAACCCTGTGGCCAGGGAACATGAGAACGGTTTGATTCTGGAACCCTGTGTCCTGGAAACTTGTCTGAGGTTTGATGGTGGAAACCTCTGACCTGGCAACATGACTGAGGTTTAATTCTGGAAGACTGTGGCCAGGGAACATGATATCGGGTTGACTCTGGAAACCTGTGTCCTGGGAACATGACTGAGGTTTGCTTCTGGAAACCTGTGGCCTGGGAACATGGCTGAGGTTTGATTGTGGAACCCCCTGGTCTGGGAACATGACTGTGGTTTGAATCTGGAACCCTGTGGCCTGGGAACATGACATCGGTTGGATTCTGGAATCCTGTGGCCTGGGAACAAGACTGAGGTTTGATTGTGCAACCCTCTGGCCTGGGAACATGACTGTGGTTTGATTCTGAAACCCTGTGGCCTGGGAAAATGACTGAGGTTTGTTTCTGGAAGCCTGTTCCCTGGGAACATGACTGAGGTTGGATTCTGGACACCTGTGTTCTGGGAAATTGAATGAGGTTTGATTGTTGAAACCTGTGCCCTGCGAACATGACTGAGGTTTGATAATGGAAACATGTGTCCTGGGAATATGACTGAGGTTTGATTCTGGAAACCTGTGGCCTGGGATAATGACTGAGGTTTCATTGTGGAAACATGTGGCCTGGGATCATGACTGAGGTTTGATGGTGGACCACTCTTGACTGGCAAAATGACTGAGGCTGGATTTTGGAACCCTGTGGCCTGGCAACATGACTGAAGCCTGATTCTGAAACCCTGTGGCCTGGGAACATGAGAAAGGTTTGATTCTGGAACCCTGTGGCTTGGGAATATGTCTGAGGTTTGATGGTGGAAACCTGTGGCCTGGCAACATGACTGAGGTTTGTTACTGGAACCCTGTTCCCTGGGAACATGAGTGAGGTTTGCTTCTGGACACCTTTGTCCTGGGAACATGACCGTGCTTTGATTGTGGAAACCTGTGGCCTGCGAACATGACTGAGGTTTGATTCTGGAACCATGTGTCATGGGAATATGACTGAGGTTTGATTCTGGAAATCTGTGGCCTGGGAACTTGACTGAGGTTTGATGGCAGAAACCTGTGGACTGGCGACATGACTGAGGTTTGATTGTAGAACCCTCTGTCCTGGAAACATGACTGCGACCTGATACTTGAAACCCATGGCCTGGGAACTTGACATTGGTTTGATTCTGGAACCCTGTGGCCAGGGAACATGACAGAGGCGTGATTCTGGAATCCTGTGGCCTGGGAACATGACATCTGTTTAGATTGTGGAATACTGTGCCATGGGAACCTGACTGAGGCTTGGTTCTGGAACCCTGTGCACTGGGAACATGACTGAGGTTTTATTCTGGAATCCTGTGGCCTGGGAACATGACATCAGTGGATTCTGGAACCCTGTGGCCTGGGAACATGAGAACGGTTTGATTCTGGAACCCTATGGCCTGGGAACATGTCTGAGGTTTCATGGTGGAAACCTGTGGCTTGGCAACATGACTGAGGTTTGTTACTGGAACCCTGTTCCCTGGGAACATGACTGAGGTTTGATTCTGGACACCTTTGTGCTGGGAACATGACTGTGGTTTGATTGTGGAACCATGGGTCCTGCAAACATGACTGAGGTTTGATTCTGGAACCATGTGACCTGGGAATATGACTGCGGTTTGATTCTGGAAATCTGTGTCCTGGGAACTTGACTGAGGTTTGATGGCAGAAACCTGTGGACTGGCAACATGACTGAGGTTTGACTGTAGAACCCTGTGCCCTGGAAACATGACTGCGGCCTGGTACTGGAAACCCATGGCCTAGGAACTTGACATTGGTTTGATTCTGGAACCCTGTGGCCTGGGAACACGACTGAGGCGTGATTCTGGAAACCTGTGGCCTGGGAACATGACATCTGTTTAGATTGTGGAATACTGTGCCCTGGGAACCTGACTGAAGGCTTGGTTCTGGAATCCTGTGGACTGGGAACATGACTGAGGATTGATTCTGGGACCATGTGGCCTGGGTATATGACTGTGGTTTGATTCTGGAGGGCATTGTCCTGGGAACATGACTTATGTTAGATTGTGGAATCCTGTGGCCTGGGAACATGACATCGGTCTGGATTCTGGTACCCTGTTGCCTGGGAACATGAAATCGGTTTGATTGTGGAAACCTGTGGTCTGGCAATATGACTGAGGTTTGATGGTGGTACCCTATGGCCTGGCAACATGACTGAGGTTTAATTCTGGATGCTTGTGGCCTGGGAACATGACTGAGGCGTGATTCTGGAATCCTGGGGCCTGGGAATATGACATCTGTTTAGATTGTGGAATACTGTGCCCTGGGAACCTAACTGAGGCTTGGTTCTGGAACCCTGTGGACTGGGAACATGACTGAGGTTTTATTCTGGAACCCTGTAGACTGGGAATATAACTGAGGATTGATACTGGAACCCTGTTGCCTGGGAACATTACATCAGTGGATTCTGGAACCCTGTGGCCGGGGAACATGAGAACGGTTTGATTCTGGAACCCTGTGGCCTGGGAACATGTCTGAGGTTTGATGGTGGAAACCTGTGGCTTGGCAACATGACTGAGGTTTGTTCCTGGAACCCTGTTCCCTGGGAACATGACTGAGGTTTGATTCCGGAACCCTGTAGCCTGGGAACATAACTGAGGATTAATTCTGGAACCCTGTGGCCTGGGAACATGACATCGGTGGATTCTGGAACCCTGTGGCCTGGGAACATTACATCGGTGGATTCTGGAACCCTGTGGCCAGGGAACATGAGAACGGTTTGATTCTGGAACCCTGTGTCCTGGAAACTTGTCTGAGGTTTGATGGTGGAAACCTGTGACCAGGCAACATGACTGAGGGTTGATGGTGGAACCCTGTGGCCTGGAAAGATGACTTAGGTTTGATTGTGGAACACTCTGGCCTGGGAACATGACTGAGGCTTGCTGGTGGAACCGTGGCCTAGCAAAAGGACTGAGGTTTGATTGTGGGACCCTCTGGCCTGGGAATATGACTGAGGTTTAATTGTGGTAACCTGTGGCCTGAGAACATGACTGGGATTTTATTTTTGAAACCTGTGTCCAGGGAACATGACTGAGGTTTGATTCTGGAACCCTGGGTCCTGGGAACATGACTGAGGTTTGAATCTGGAACCATGTGGCCTGGGAATATGACTGAGGTTTGATTCTGGAAACCATTGGCCTGGGAACATGCCTGATGTGAGATTGTGGAATCCTGTGGCTTGGGAACATGACATCGGTTTGGATTCTGGTACCCTGTTGCCTGGGAACATGAAATCGGATTGATTCTGGAAACCTGTGGCCTGGGAATATGAGTGAGGTTTGATTCTGGAACCATGTGGCCTGGGAACATGACATCTGTTTAGTTTGTGGAATACTGTGCCCCGGTAACCTGACTGAGCCTTGGTTCTGGAACCCTGTGGACTGGGAACATGACTGAGGTTTGATTCTGGAACCCTGTAGCCAGGGAACATAACTGAGGATTGATTCTGGAACCCTGTGGCCTGGGAACATGACATCGGTGGATTCTGGAACCCTGTGGCCAGGGAACATGAGAACGGTTTGATTCTGGAACCCTGTGTCCTGGAAACTTGTCTGAGGTTTGATGGTGGAAACCTCTGACCTGGCAACATGACTGAGGTTTAATTCTGGAAGACTGTGGCCAGGGAACATGATCTCGGGTTGACTCTGGAAACCTGTGTCCTGGGAACATGACTGAGGTTTGCTTCTGGAAACCTGTGGCCTGGGAACATGGCTGAGGTTTGATTGTGGAACCCCCTGGCCTGGGAACATGACTGTGGTTTGAATCTGGAACCCTGTGGCCTGGGAACATGACATCGGTTGGATTCTGGAATCCTGTGGCCTGGGAACAAGACTGAGGTTTGATTGTGCAACCCTCTGGCCTGGGAACATGACTGTGGTTTGATTCTGAAACCCTGTGGCCTGGGAAAATGACTGAGGTTTGTTTCTGGAAGCCTGTTCCCTGGGAACATGACTGAGGTTGGATTCTGGACACCTGTGTTCTGGGAAATTGAATGAGGTTTGATTGTTGAAACCTGTGCCCTGCGAACATGACTGAGGTTTGATAATGGAAACATGTGTCCTGGGAATATGACTGAGGTTTGATTCTGGAAACCTGTGGCCTGGGATAATGACTGAGGTTTCATTGTGGAAACATGTGGCCTGGGATCATGACTGAGGTTTGATGGTGGACCACTCTTGACTGGCAAAATGACTGAGGCTGGATTTTGGAACCCTGTGGCCTGGCAACATGACTGAAGCCTGATTCTGAAACCCTGTGGCCTGGGAACATGAGAAAGGTTTGATTCTGGAACCCTGTGGCTTGGGAATATGTCTGAGGTTTGATGGTGGAAACCTGTGGCCTGGCAACATGACTGAGGTTTGTTACTGGAACCCTGTTCCCTGGGAACATGAGTGAGGTTTGCTTCTGGACACCTTTGTCCTGGGAACATGACCGTGCTTTGATTGTGGAAACCTGTGGCCTGCGAACATGACTGAGGTTTGATTCTGGAACCATGTGTCATGGGAATATGACTGAGGTTTGATTCTGGAAATCTGTGGCCTGGGAACTTGACTGAGGTTTGATGGCAGAAACCTGTGGACTGGCGACATGACTGAGGTTTGAT
Organism: Balaenoptera borealis; assembly: GCF_965194805.1. NCBI lineage: Eukaryota > Metazoa > Chordata > Mammalia > Artiodactyla > Balaenopteridae > Balaenoptera > Balaenoptera borealis. The sequence goes on along the minus strand of NW_028122865.1, from coordinate 74,427 downwards.
TGTAGAACCCTCTGTCCTGGAAACATGACTGCGACCTGATACTTGAAACCCATGGCCTGGGAACTTGACATTGGTTTGATTCTGGAACCCTGTGGCCAGGGAACATGACAGAGGCGTGATTCTGGAATCCTGTGGCCTGGAAACATGACATCTGTTTAGATTGTGGAATACTGTGCCATGGGAACCTGACTGAGGCTTGGTTCTGGAACCCTGTGGACTGGGAACATGACTGAGGTTTTATTCTGGAATCCTGTGGCCTGGGAACATGACATCAGTGGATTCTGGAACCCTGTGGCCTGGGAACATGAGAACGGTTTGATTCTGGAACCCTATGGCCTGGGAACATGTCTGAGGTTTCATGGTGGAAACCTGTGGCTTGGCAACATGACTGAGGTTTGTTACTGGAACCCTGTTCCCTGGGAACATGACTGAGGTTTGATTCTGGACACCTTTGTGCTGGGAACATGACTGTGGTTTGATTGTGGAACCATGGGTCCTGCAAACATGACTGAGGTTTGATTCTGGAACCATGTGACCTGGGAATATGACTGCGGTTTGATTCTGGAAATCTGTGTCCTGGGAACTTGACTGAGGTTTGATGGCAGAAACCTGTGGACTGGCAACATGACTGAGGTTTGACTGTAGAACCCTGTGCCCTGGAAACATGACTGCGGCCTGGTACTGGAAACCCATGGCCTAGGAACTTGACATTGGTTTGATTCTGGAACCCTGTGGCCTGGGAACATGACTGAGGCGTGATTCTGGAAACCTGTGGCCTGGGAACATGACATCTGTTTAGATTGTGGAATACTGTGCCCTGGGAACCTGACTGAAGGCTTGGTTCTGGAATCCTGTGGACTGGGAACATGACTGAGGATTGATTCTGGGACCATGTGGCCTGGGTATATGACTGTGGTTTGATTCTGGAGGGCATTGTCCTGGGAACATGACTTATGTTAGATTGTGGAATCCTGTGGCCTGGGAACATGACATCGATTTGGATTCTGGTACCCTGTTGCCTGGGAACATGAAATCGGTTTGATTGTGGAAACCTGTGGTCTGGCAATATGACTGAGGTTTGATGGTGGTACCCTATGGCCTGGCAACATGACTGAGGTTTAATTCTGGATGCTTGTGGCCTGGGAACATGACTGAGGCGTGATTCTGGACACCTGGGGCCTGGGAATATGACATCTGTTTAGATTGTGGAATACTGTGCCCTGGGAACCTGACTGAGGCTTGGATCTGGAACCCTGTGCACTGGGAACATGACTGAAGTTTTATTCTGGAATCCTGTGGCCTGGGAACATGACATCAGTGGATTCTGGAACCCTGTGGCCTGGGAACATGAGAACGGTTTGATTCTGGAACCCTGTGGCTTGGGAATATGCCTGAGGTTTGATGGTGGAAACCTGTGGCCTGGCAACATGACTGAGGTTTGTTACTGGAACCCTGTTCCCTGGGAACATGAGTGAGGTTTGCTTCTGGACACCTTTGTCCTGGGAACATGACCGTGCTTTGATTGTGGAAACCTGTGGCCTGCGTACATGACTGAGGTTTGATTCTGGAACCATGTGTCATGGGAATATGACTGAGGTTTGATTCTGGAAATCTGTGGCCTGGGAACTTGACTGAGGTTTGATGGCAGAAACCTGTGGACTGGCAACATGACTGAGGTTTGATTGTAGAACCCTCTGTCCTGGAAACATGACTGCGACCTGATACTTGAAACCCATGGCCTGGGAACTTGACATTGGTTTGATTCTGGAACCCTGTGGCCAGGGAACATGACAGAGGCGTGATTCTGGAATCCTGTGGCCTTGGAACATGACATCTGTTTAGATTGTGGAATACTGTGCCCTGGGAACCTGACTGAAGGCTTGGTTCTGGAACCCTGTGCACTGGGAACATGACTGAGGATTGATTCTGGGACCATGTGGCCTGGGTATATGACTGTGGTTTGATTCTGGAGGGCATTGTCCTGGGAACATGACTTATGTTAGATTGTGGAATCCTGTGGCCTGGGAACATGACATCGGTTTGGATTCTGGTACCCTGTTGCCTGGGAACATGAAATCGGATTGATTCTGGAAACCTGTGGCCTGGGAATATGAGTGAGGTTTGATTCTGGAACCATGTGGCCTGGGAACATGACATCTGTTTAGTTTGTGGAATACTGTGCCCCGGTAACCTGACTGAGCCTTGGTTCTGGAACCCTGTGGACTGGGAACATGACTGAGGTTTGATTTGGACACCTTTGTGCTGGGAACATGACTGTGGTTTGATTGTGGAACCATGGGTCCTGCAAACATGACTGAGGTTTGATTCTGGAACCATGTGACCTGGGAATATGACTGCGGTTTGATTCTGGAAATCTGTGTCCTGGGAACTTGACTGAGGTTTGATGGCAGAAACCTGTGGACTGGCAACATGACTGAGGTTTGACTGTAGAACCCTGTGCCCTGGAAACATGACTGCGGCCTGGTACTGGAAACCCATGGCCTAGGAACTTGACATTGGTTTGATTCTGGAACCCTGTGGCCTGGGAACACGACTGAGGCGTGATTCTGGAAACCTGTGGCCTGGGAACATGACATCTGTTTAGATTGTGGAATACTGTGCCCTGGGAACCTGACTGAAGGCTTGGTTCTGGAATCCTGTGGACTGGGAACATGACTGAGGATTGATTCTGGGACCATGTGGCCTGGGTATATGACTGTGGTTTGATTCTGGAGGGCATTGTCCTGGGAACATGACTTATGTTAGATTGTGGAATCCTGTGGCCTGGGAACATGACATCGGTCTGGATTCTGGTACCCTGTTGCCTGGGAACATGAAATCGGTTTGATTGTGGAAACCTGTGGTCTGGCAATATGACTGAGGTTTGATGGTGGTACCCTATGGCCTGGCAACATGACTGAGGTTTAATTCTGGATGCTTGTGGCCTGGGAACATGACTGAGGCGTGATTCTGGAATCCTGGGGCCTGGGAATATGACATCTGTTTAGATTGTGGAATACTGTGCCCTGGGAACCTAACTGAGGCTTGGTTCTGGAACCCTGTGGACTGGGAACATGACTGAGGTTTTATTCTGGAACCCTGTAGACTGGGAATATAACTGAGGATTGATACTGGAACCCTGTTGCCTGGGAACATTACATCAGTGGATTCTGGAACCCTGTGGCCGGGGAACATGAGAACGGTTTGATTCTGGAACCCTGTGGCCTGGGAACATGTCTGAGGTTTGATGGTGGAAACCTGTGGCTTGGCAACATGACTGAGGTTTGTTCCTGGAACCCTGTTCCCTGGGAACATGACTGAGGTTTGATTCCGGAACCCTGTAGCCTGGGAACATAACTGAGGATTAATTCTGGAACCCTGTGGCCTGGGAACATGACATCGGTGGATTCTGGAACCCTGTGGCCTGGGAACATTACATCGGTGGATTCTGGAACCCTGTGGCCAGGGAACATGAGAACGGTTTGATTCTGGAACCCTGTGTCCTGGAAACTTGTCTGAGGTTTGATGGTGGAAACCTGTGACCAGGCAACATGACTGAGGGTTGATGGTGGAACCCTGTGGCCTGGAAAGATGACTTAGGTTTGATTGTGGAACACTCTGGCCTGGGAACATGACTGAGGCTTGCTGGTGGAACCGTGGCCTAGCAAAAGGACTGAGGTTTGATTGTGGGACCCTCTGGCCTGGGAATATGACTGAGGTTTAATTGTGGTAACCTGTGGCCTGAGAACATGACTGGGATTTTATTTTTGAAACCTGTGTCCAGGGAACATGACTGAGGTTTGATTCTGGAACCCTGGGTCCTGGGAACATGACTGAGGTTTGAATCTGGAACCATGTGGCCTGGGAATATGACTGAGGTTTGATTCTGGAAACCATTGGCCTGGGAACATGCCTGATGTGAGATTGTGGAATCCTGTGGCTTGGGAACATGACATCGGTTTGGATTCTGGTACCCTGTTGCCTGGGAACATGAAATCGGATTGATTCTGGAAACCTGTGGCCTGGGAATATGAGTGAGGTTTGATTCTGGAACCATGTGGCCTGGGAACATGACATCTGTTTAGTTTGTGGAATACTGTGCCCCGGTAACCTGACTGAGCCTTGGTTCTGGAACCCTGTGGACTGGGAACATGACTGAGGTTTGATTCTGGAACCCTGTAGCCAGGGAACATAACTGAGGATTGATTCTGGAACCCTGTGGCCTGGGAACATGACATCGGTGGATTCTGGAACCCTGTGGCCAGGGAACATGAGAACGGTTTGATTCTGGAACCCTGTGTCCTGGAAACTTGTCTGAGGTTTGATGGTGGAAACCTCTGACCTGGCAACATGACTGAGGTTTAATTCTGGAAGACTGTGGCCAGGGAACATGATCTCGGGTTGACTCTGGAAACCTGTGTCCTGGGAACATGACTGAGGTTTGCTTCTGGAAACCTGTGGCCTGGGAACATGGCTGAGGTTTGATTGTGGAACCCCCTGGCCTGGGAACATGACTGTGGTTTGAATCTGGAACCCTGTGGCCTGGGAACATGACATCGGTTGGATTCTGGAATCCTGTGGCCTGGGAACAAGACTGAGGTTTGATTGTGCAACCCTCTGGCCTGGGAACATGACTGTGGTTTGATTCTGAAACCCTGTGGCCTGGGAAAATGACTGAGGTTTGTTTCTGGAAGCCTGTTCCCTGGGAACATGACTGAGGTTGGATTCTGGACACCTGTGTTCTGGGAAATTGAATGAGGTTTGATTGTTGAAACCTGTGCCCTGCGAACATGACTGAGGTTTGATAATGGAAACATGTGTCCTGGGAATATGACTGAGGTTTGATTCTGGAAACCTGTGGCCTGGGATAATGACTGAGGTTTCATTGTGGAAACATGTGGCCTGGGATCATGACTGAGGTTTGATGGTGGACCACTCTTGACTGGCAAAATGACTGAGGCTGGATTTTGGAACCCTGTGGCCTGGCAACATGACTGAAGCCTGATTCTGAAACCCTGTGGCCTGGGAACATGAGAAAGGTTTGATTCTGGAACCCTGTGGCTTGGGAATATGTCTGAGGTTTGATGGTGGAAACCTGTGGCCTGGCAACATGACTGAGGTTTGTTACTGGAACCCTGTTCCCTGGGAACATGAGTGAGGTTTGCTTCTGGACACCTTTGTCCTGGGAACATGACCGTGCTTTGATTGTGGAAACCTGTGGCCTGCGAACATGACTGAGGTTTGATTCTGGAACCATGTGTCATGGGAATATGACTGAGGTTTGATTCTGGAAATCTGTGGCCTGGGAACTTGACTGAGGTTTGATGGCAGAAACCTGTGGACTGGCGACATGACTGAGGTTTGATTGTAGAACCCTCTGTCCTGGAAACATGACTGCGACCTGATACTTGAAACCCATGGCCTGGGAACTTGACATTGGTTTGATTCTGGAACCCTGTGGCCAGGGAACATGACAGAGGCGTGATTCTGGAATCCTGTGGCCTGGAAACATGACATCTGTTTAGATTGTGGAATACTGTGCCATGGGAACCTGACTGAGGCTTGGTTCTGGAACCCTGTGGACTGGGAACATGACTGAGGTTTTATTCTGGAATCCTGTGGCCTGGGAACATGACATCAGTGGATTCTGGAACCCTGTGGCCTGGGAACATGAGAACGGTTTGATTCTGGAACCCTATGGCCTGGGAACATGTCTGAGGTTTCATGGTGGAAACCTGTGGCTTGGCAACATGACTGAGGTTTGTTACTGGAACCCTGTTCCCTGGGAACATGACTGAGGTTTGATTCTGGACACCTTTGTGCTGGGAACATGACTGTGGTTTGATTGTGGAACCATGGGTCCTGCAAACATGACTGAGGTTTGATTCTGGAACCATGTGACCTGGGAATATGACTGCGGTTTGATTCTGGAAATCTGTGTCCTGGGAACTTGACTGAGGTTTGATGGCAGAAACCTGTGGACTGGCAACATGACTGAGGTTTGACTGTAGAACCCTGTGCCCTGGAAACATGACTGCGGCCTGGTACTGGAAACCCATGGCCTAGGAACTTGACATTGGTTTGATTCTGGAACCCTGTGGCCTGGGAACATGACTGAGGCGTGATTCTGGAAACCTGTGGCCTGGGAACATGACATCTGTTTAGATTGTGGAATACTGTGCCCTGGGAACCTGACTGAAGGCTTGGTTCTGGAATCCTGTGGACTGGGAACATGACTGAGGATTGATTCTGGGACCATGTGGCCTGGGTATATGACTGTGGTTTGATTCTGGAGGGCATTGTCCTGGGAACATGACTTATGTTAGATTGTGGAATCCTGTGGCCTGGGAACATGACATCGATTTGGATTCTGGTACCCTGTTGCCTGGGAACATGAAATCGGTTTGATTGTGGAAACCTGTGGTCTGGCAATATGACTGAGGTTTGATGGTGGTACCCTATGGCCTGGCAACATGACTGAGGTTTAATTCTGGATGCTTGTGGCCTGGGAACATGACTGAGGCGTGATTCTGGACACCTGGGGCCTGGGAATATGACATCTGTTTAGATTGTGGAATACTGTGCCCTGGGAACCTGACTGAGGCTTGGATCTGGAACCCTGTGCACTGGGAACATGACTGAAGTTTTATTCTGGAATCCTGTGGCCTGGGAACATGACATCAGTGGATTCTGGAACCCTGTGGCCTGGGAACATGAGAACGGTTTGATTCTGGAACCCTGTGGCTTGGGAATATGCCTGAGGTTTGATGGTGGAAACCTGTGGCCTGGCAACATGACTGAGGTTTGTTACTGGAACCCTGTTCCCTGGGAACATGAGTGAGGTTTGCTTCTGGACACCTTTGTCCTGGGAACATGACCGTGCTTTGATTGTGGAAACCTGTGGCCTGCGTACATGACTGAGGTTTGATTCTGGAACCATGTGTCATGGGAATATGACTGAGGTTTGATTCTGGAAATCTGTGGCCTGGGAACTTGACTGAGGTTTGATGGCAGAAACCTGTGGACTGGCAACATGACTGAGGTTTGATTGTAGAACCCTCTGTCCTGGAAACATGACTGCGACCTGATACTTGAAACCCATGGCCTGGGAACTTGACATTGGTTTGATTCTGGAACCCTGTGGCCAGGGAACATGACAGAGGCGTGATTCTGGAATCCTGTGGCCTTGGAACATGACATCTGTTTAGATTGTGGAATACTGTGCCCTGGGAACCTGACTGAAGGCTTGGTTCTGGAACCCTGTGCACTGGGAACATGACTGAGGATTGATTCTGGGACCATGTGGCCTGGGTATATGACTGTGGTTTGATTCTGGAGGGCATTGTCCTGGGAACATGACTTATGTTAGATTGTGGAATCCTGTGGCCTGGGAACATGACATCGGTTTGGATTCTGGTACCCTGTTGCCTGGGAACATGAAATCGGTTTGATTGTGGAAACCTGTGGTCTGGCAATATGACTGAGGTTTGATGGTGGTACCCTATGGCCTGGCAACATGACTGAGGTTTAATTCTGGATGCTTGTGGCCTGGGAACATGACTGAGGCGTGATTCTGGACTCCTGGGGCCTGGGAATATGACATCTGTTTAGATTGTGGAATACTGTGCCCTGGGAACCTGACTGAGGCTTGGATCTGGAACCCTGTGCACTGGGAACATGACTGAAGTTTTATTCTGGAATCCTGTGGCTTGGGAACATGACATCAGTGGATTCTGGAACCCTGTGGACTGGGAACATGAGAACGGTTTGATTCTGGAACCCTGTGGCCTGGGAACATGTCTGAGGCGTGATTCTGGAATCCTGTGGCCTGGGAATATGACATCTGTTTAGATTGTGGAATACTGTGCCCTGGGAACCTAACTGAGGCTTGGTTCTGGAACCCTGTGGACTGGGAACATGACTGAGGTTTTATTCTGGAACCCTGTAGACTGGGAATATAACTGAGGATTGATACTGGAACCCTGTTGCCTGGGAACATTACATCAGTGGATTCTGGAACCCTGTGGCCGGGGAACATGAGAACGGTTTGATTCTGGAACCCTGTGGCCTGGGAACATGTCTGAGGTTTGATGGTGGAAACCTGTGGCTTGGCAACATGACTGAGGTTTGTTCCTGGAACCCTGTTCCCTGGGAACATGACTGAGGTTTGATTCCGGAACCCTGTAGCCTGGGAACATAACTGAGGATTAATTCTGGAACCCTGTGGCCTGGGAACATGACATCGGTGGATTCTGGAACCCTGTGGCCTGGGAACATTACATCGGTGGATTCTGGAACCCTCTGGCCAGGGAACATGAGAACGGTTTGATTCTGGAACCCTGTGTCCTGGAAACTTGTCTGAGGTTTGATGGTGGAAACCTGTGACCAGGCAACATGACTGAGGGTTGATGGTGGAACCCTGTGGCCTGGAAAGATGACTTAGGTTTGATTGTGGAACACTCTGGCCTGGGAACATGACTGAGGCTTGCTGGTGGAACCGTGGCCTAGCAAAAGGACTGAGGTTTGATTGTGGGACCCTCTGGCCTGGGAATATGACTGAGGTTTAATTGTGGTACCCTGTGGCCTGAGAACATGACTGGGATTTTATTTTTGAAACCTGTGTCCAGGGAACATGACTGAGGTTTGATTCTGGAACCCTGGGTCCTGGGAACATGACTGAGGTTTGAATCTGGAACCATGTGGCCTGGGAATATGACTGAGGTTTGATTCTGGAAACCATTGGCCTGGGAACATGCCTGATGTGAGATTGTGGAATCCTGTGGCTTGGGAACATGACATCGGTTTGGATTCTGGTACCCTGTTGCCTGGGAACATGAAATCGGATTGATTCTGGAAACCTGTGGCCTGGGAATATGAGTGAGGTTTGATTCTGGAACCATGTGGCCTGGGAACATGACATCTGTTTAGTTTGTGGAATACTGTGCCCCGGTAACCTGACTAAGCCTTGGTTCTGGAACCCTGTGGACTGGCAACATGACTGAGGTTTGATTGTAGAACCCTCTGTCCTGGAAACATGACTGCGACCTGATACTTGAAACCCATGGCCTGGGAACTAGACATTGGTTTGATTCTGGAACCCTGTGGCCAGGGAACATGACAGAGGCGTGATTCTGGAATCCTGTGGCCTTGGAACATGACATCTGTTTAGATTGTGGAATACTGTGCCCTGGGAACCTGACTGAGGCTTGGATCTGGAACCCTGTGCACTGGGAACATGACTGAAGTTTTTTTCTGGAATCCTGTGGCCTGGGAACATGACATCAGTGGATTCTGGAACCCTGTGGCCTGGGAACATGAGAACGGTTTGATTCTGGAACCCTGTGGCCTGGGAACATGTCTGAGGCGTGATTCTGGAATCCTGTGGCCTGGGAATATGACATCTGTTTAGATTGTGGAATACTGTGCCCTGGGAACCTAACTGAGGCTTGGTTCTGGAACCCTGTGGACTGGGAACATGACTGAGGTTTTATTCTGGAACCCTGTAGACTGGGAATATAACTGAGGATTGATACTGGAACCCTGTTGCCTGGGAACATTACATCAGTGGATTCTGGAACCCTGTGGCCGGGGAACATGAGAACGGTTTGATTCTGGAACCCTGTGGCCTGGGAACATGTCTGAGGTTTGATGGTGGAAACCTGTGGCTTGGCAACATGACTGAGGTTTGTTCCTGGAACCCTGTTCCCTGGGAACATGACTGAGGTTTGATTCCGGAACCCTGTAGCCTGGGAACATAACTGAGGATTAATTCTGGAACCCTGTGGCCTGGGAACATGACATCGGTGGATTCTGGAACCCTGTGGCCTGGGAACATGACATCGGTGGATTCTGGAACCCTGTGGCCAGGGAACATGAGAACGGTTTGATTCTGGAACCCTGTGTCCTGGAAACTTGTCTGAGGTTTGATGGTGGAAACCTGTGACCAGGCAACATGACTGAGGGTTGATGGTGGAACCCTGTGGCCTGGAAAGATGACTTAGGTTTGATTGTGGAACACTCTGGCCTGGGAACATGACTGAGGCTTGCTGGTGGAACCGTGGCCTAGCAAAAGGACTGAGGTTTGATTGTGGAACCCTCTGGCCTGGGAATATGACTGAGGTTTAGTTGTGGTACCCTGTGGCCTGAGAACATGACTGGGATTTTATTTTTGAAACCTGTGTCCAGGGAACATGACTGAGGTTTGATTCTGGAACCCTGGGTCCTGGGAACATGACTGAGGTTTGAATCTGGAACCATGTGGCCTGGGAATATGACTGAGGTTTGATTCTGGAAACCATTGGCCTGGGAACATGCCTGATGTGAGATTGTGGAATCCTGTGGCTTGGGAACATGACATCGGTTTGGATTCTGGTACCCTGTTGCCTGGGAACATGAAATCGGATTGATTCTGGAAACCTGTGGCCTGGGAATATGAGTGAGGTTTGATTCTGGAACCATGTGGCCTGGGAACATGACATCTGTTTAGTTTGTGGAATACTGTGCCCCGGTAACCTGACTGAGCCTTGGTTCTGGAACCCTGTGGACTGGGAACATGACTGAGGTTTGATTCTGGAACCCTGTAGCCAGGGAACATAACTGAGGATTGATTCTGGAACCCTGTGGCCTGGGAACATGACATCGGTGGATTCTGGAACCCTGTGGCCAGGGAACATGAGAACGGTTTGATTCTGGAACCCTGTGTCCTGGAAACTTGTCTGAGGTTTGATGGTGGAAACCTCTGACCTGGCAACATGACTGAGGTTTAATTCTGGAAGACTGTGGCCAGGGAACATGATATCGGGTTGACTCTGGAAACCTGTGTCCTGGGAACATGACTGAGGTTTGCTTCTGGAAACCTGTGGCCTGGGAACATGGCTGAGGTTTGATTGTGGAACCCCCTGGTCTGGGAACATGACTGTGGTTTGAATCTGGAACCCTGTGGCCTGGGAACATGACATCGGTTGGATTCTGGAATCCTGTGGCCTGGGAACAAGACTGAGGTTTGATTGTGCAACCCTCTGGCCTGGGAACATGACTGTGGTTTGATTCTGAAACCCTGTGGCCTGGGAAAATGACTGAGGTTTGTTTCTGGAAGCCTGTTCCCTGGGAACATGACTGAGGTTGGATTCTGGACACCTGTGTTCTGGGAAATTGAATGAGGTTTGATTGTTGAAACCTGTGCCCTGCGAACATGACTGAGGTTTGATAATGGAAACATGTGTCCTGGGAATATGACTGAGGTTTGATTCTGGAAACCTGTGGCCTGGGATAATGACTGAGGTTTCATTGTGGAAACATGTGGCCTGGGATCATGACTGAGGTTTGATGGTGGACCACTCTTGACTGGCAAAATGACTGAGGCTGGATTTTGGAACCCTGTGGCCTGGCAACATGACTGAAGCCTGATTCTGAAACCCTGTGGCCTGGGAACATGAGAAAGGTTTGATTCTGGAACCCTGTGGCTTGGGAATATGTCTGAGGTTTGATGGTGGAAACCTGTGGCCTGGCAACATGACTGAGGTTTGTTACTGGAACCCTGTTCCCTGGGAACATGAGTGAGGTTTGCTTCTGGACACCTTTGTCCTGGGAACATGACCGTGCTTTGATTGTGGAAACCTGTGGCCTGCGAACATGACTGAGGTTTGATTCTGGAACCATGTGTCATGGGAATATGACTGAGGTTTGATTCTGGAAATCTGTGGCCTGGGAACTTGACTGAGGTTTGATGGCAGAAACCTGTGGACTGGCGACATGACTGAGGTTTGATTGTAGAACCCTCTGTCCTGGAAACATGACTGCGACCTGATACTTGAAACCCATGGCCTGGGAACTTGACATTGGTTTGATTCTGGAACCCTGTGGCCAGGGAACATGACAGAGGCGTGATTCTGGAATCCTGTGGCCTGGGAACATGACATCTGTTTAGATTGTGGAATACTGTGCCATGGGAACCTGACTGAGGCTTGGTTCTGGAACCCTGTGCACTGGGAACATGACTGAGGTTTTATTCTGGAATCCTGTGGCCTGGGAACATGACATCAGTGGATTCTGGAACCCTGTGGCCTGGGAACATGAGAACGGTTTGATTCTGGAACCCTATGGCCTGGGAACATGTCTGAGGTTTCATGGTGGAAACCTGTGGCTTGGCAACATGACTGAGGTTTGTTACTGGAACCCTGTTCCCTGGGAACATGACTGAGGTTTGATTCTGGACACCTTTGTGCTGGGAACATGACTGTGGTTTGATTGTGGAACCATGGGTCCTGCAAACATGACTGAGGTTTGATTCTGGAACCATGTGACCTGGGAATATGACTGCGGTTTGATTCTGGAAATCTGTGTCCTGGGAACTTGACTGAGGTTTGATGGCAGAAACCTGTGGACTGGCAACATGACTGAGGTTTGACTGTAGAACCCTGTGCCCTGGAAACATGACTGCGGCCTGGTACTGGAAACCCATGGCCTAGGAACTTGACATTGGTTTGATTCTGGAACCCTGTGGCCTGGGAACACGACTGAGGCGTGATTCTGGAAACCTGTGGCCTGGGAACATGACATCTGTTTAGATTGTGGAATACTGTGCCCTGGGAACCTGACTGAAGGCTTGGTTCTGGAATCCTGTGGACTGGGAACATGACTGAGGATTGATTCTGGGACCATGTGGCCTGGGTATATGACTGTGGTTTGATTCTGGAGGGCATTGTCCTGGGAACATGACTTATGTTAGATTGTGGAATCCTGTGGCCTGGGAACATGACATCGGTCTGGATTCTGGTACCCTGTTGCCTGGGAACATGAAATCGGTTTGATTGTGGAAACCTGTGGTCTGGCAATATGACTGAGGTTTGATGGTGGTACCCTATGGCCTGGCAACATGACTGAGGTTTAATTCTGGATGCTTGTGGCCTGGGAACATGACTGAGGCGTGATTCTGGAATCCTGGGGCCTGGGAATATGACATCTGTTTAGATTGTGGAATACTGTGCCCTGGGAACCTAACTGAGGCTTGGTTCTGGAACCCTGTGGACTGGGAACATGACTGAGGTTTTATTCTGGAACCCTGTAGACTGGGAATATAACTGAGGATTGATACTGGAACCCTGTTGCCTGGGAACATTACATCAGTGGATTCTGGAACCCTGTGGCCGGGGAACATGAGAACGGTTTGATTCTGGAACCCTGTGGCCTGGGAACATGTCTGAGGTTTGATGGTGGAAACCTGTGGCTTGGCAACATGACTGAGGTTTGTTCCTGGAACCCTGTTCCCTGGGAACATGACTGAGGTTTGATTCCGGAACCCTGTAGCCTGGGAACATAACTGAGGATTAATTCTGGAACCCTGTGGCCTGGGAACATGACATCGGTGGATTCTGGAACCCTGTGGCCTGGGAACATTACATCGGTGGATTCTGGAACCCTGTGGCCAGGGAACATGAGAACGGTTTGATTCTGGAACCCTGTGTCCTGGAAACTTGTCTGAGGTTTGATGGTGGAAACCTGTGACCAGGCAACATGACTGAGGGTTGATGGTGGAACCCTGTGGCCTGGAAAGATGACTTAGGTTTGATTGTGGAACACTCTGGCCTGGGAACATGACTGAGGCTTGCTGGTGGAACCGTGGCCTAGCAAAAGGACTGAGGTTTGATTGTGGGACCCTCTGGCCTGGGAATATGACTGAGGTTTAATTGTGGTAACCTGTGGCCTGAGAACATGACTGGGATTTTATTTTTGAAACCTGTGTCCAGGGAACATGACTGAGGTTTGATTCTGGAACCCTGGGTCCTGGGAACATGACTGAGGTTTGAATCTGGAACCATGTGGCCTGGGAATATGACTGAGGTTTGATTCTGGAAACCATTGGCCTGGGAACATGCCTGATGTGAGATTGTGGAATCCTGTGGCTTGGGAACATGACATCGGTTTGGATTCTGGTACCCTGTTGCCTGGGAACATGAAATCGGATTGATTCTGGAAACCTGTGGCCTGGGAATATGAGTGAGGTTTGATTCTGGAACCATGTGGCCTGGGAACATGACATCTGTTTAGTTTGTGGAATACTGTGCCCCGGTAACCTGACTGAGCCTTGGTTCTGGAACCCTGTGGACTGGGAACATGACTGAGGTTTGATTCTGGAACCCTGTAGCCAGGGAACATAACTGAGGATTGATTCTGGAACCCTGTGGCCTGGGAACATGACATCGGTGGATTCTGGAACCCTGTGGCCAGGGAACATGAGAACGGTTTGATTCTGGAACCCTGTGTCCTGGAAACTTGTCTGAGGTTTGATGGTGGAAACCTCTGACCTGGCAACATGACTGAGGTTTAATTCTGGAAGACTGTGGCCAGGGAACATGATCTCGGGTTGACTCTGGAAACCTGTGTCCTGGGAACATGACTGAGGTTTGCTTCTGGAAACCTGTGGCCTGGGAACATGGCTGAGGTTTGATTGTGGAACCCCCTGGCCTGGGAACATGACTGTGGTTTGAATCTGGAACCCTGTGGCCTGGGAACATGACATCGGTTGGATTCTGGAATCCTGTGGCCTGGGAACAAGACTGAGGTTTGATTGTGCAACCCTCTGGCCTGGGAACATGACTGTGGTTTGATTCTGAAACCCTGTGGCCTGGGAAAATGACTGAGGTTTGTTTCTGGAAGCCTGTTCCCTGGGAACATGACTGAGGTTGGATTCTGGACACCTGTGTTCTGGGAAATTGAATGAGGTTTGATTGTTGAAACCTGTGCCCTGCGAACATGACTGAGGTTTGATAATGGAAACATGTGTCCTGGGAATATGACTGAGGTTTGATTCTGGAAACCTGTGGCCTGGGATAATGACTGAGGTTTCATTGTGGAAACATGTGGCCTGGGATCATGACTGAGGTTTGATGGTGGACCACTCTTGACTGGCAAAATGACTGAGGCTGGATTTTGGAACCCTGTGGCCTGGCAACATGACTGAAGCCTGATTCTGAAACCCTGTGGCCTGGGAACATGAGAAAGGTTTGATTCTGGAACCCTGTGGCTTGGGAATATGTCTGAGGTTTGATGGTGGAAACCTGTGGCCTGGCAACATGACTGAGGTTTGTTACTGGAACCCTGTTCCCTGGGAACATGAGTGAGGTTTGCTTCTGGACACCTTTGTCCTGGGAACATGACCGTGCTTTGATTGTGGAAACCTGTGGCCTGCGAACATGACTGAGGTTTGATTCTGGAACCATGTGTCATGGGAATATGACTGAGGTTTGATTCTGGAAATCTGTGGCCTGGGAACTTGACTGAGGTTTGATGGCAGAAACCTGTGGACTGGCGACATGACTGAGGTTTGATTGTAGAACCCTCTGTCCTGGAAACATGACTGCGACCTGATACTTGAAACCCATGGCCTGGGAACTTGACATTGGTTTGATTCTGGAACCCTGTGGCCAGGGAACATGACAGAGGCGTGATTCTGGAATCCTGTGGCCTGGGAACATGACATCTGTTTAGATTGTGGAATATGGTGCCATGGGAACCTGACTGAGGCTTGGTTCTGGAACCCTGTGCACTGGGAACATGACTGAGGTTTTATTCTGGAATCCTGTGGCCTGGGAACATGACATCAGTGGATTCTGGAACCCTGTGGCCTGGGAACATGAGAACGGTTTGATTCTGGAACCCTATGGCCTGGGAACATGTCTGAGGTTTGATGGTGGAAACCTGTGGCTTGGCAACATGACTGAGGTTTGTTTCTGGAACCCTGTTCCCTGGGAACATGACTGAGGTTTGATTCTGGACACCTTTGTGCTGGGAACATGACTGTGGTTTGATTGTGGAACCATGGGTCCTGCAAACATGACTGAGGTTTGATTCTGGAACCATGTGACCTGGGAATATGACTGCGGTTTGATTCTGGAAATCTGTGTCCTGGGAACTTGACTGAGGTTTGATGGCAGAAACCTGTGGACTGGCAACATGACTGAGGTTTGACTGTAGAACCCTGTGCCCTGGAAACATGACTGCGGCCTGGTACTGGAAACCCATGGCCTAGGAACTTGACATTGGTTTGATTCTGGAACCCTGTGGCCTGGGAACATGACTGAGGCGTGATTCTGGAAACCTGTGGCCTGGGAACATGACATCTGTTTAGATTGTGGAATACTGTGCCCTGGGAACCTGACTGAAGGCTTGGTTCTGGAATCCTGTGGACTGGGAACATGACTGAGGATTGATTCTGGGACCATGTGGCCTGGGTATATGACTGTGGTTTGATTCTGGAGGGCATTGTCCTGGGAACATGACTTATGTTAGATTGTGGAATCCTGTGGCCTGGGAACATGACATCGATTTGGATTCTGGTACCCTGTTGCCTGGGAACATGAAATCGGTTTGATTGTGGAAACCTGTGGTCTGGCAATATGACTGAGGTTTGATGGTGGTACCCTATGGCCTGGCAACATGACTGAGGTTTAATTCTGGATGCTTGTGGCCTGGGAACATGACTGAGGCGTGATTCTGGACACCTGGGGCCTGGGAATATGACATCTGTTTAGATTGTGGAATACTGTGCCCTGGGAACCTGACTGAGGCTTGGATCTGGAACCCTGTGCACTGGGAACATGACTGAAGTTTTATTCTGGAATCCTGTGGCCTGGGAACATGACATCAGTGGATTCTGGAACCCTGTGGCCTGGGAACATGAGAACGGTTTGATTCTGGAACCCTGTGGCTTGGGAATATGCCTGAGGTTTGATGGTGGAAACCTGTGGCCTGGCAACATGACTGAGGTTTGTTACTGGAACCCTGTTCCCTGGGAACATGAGTGAGGTTTGCTTCTGGACACCTTTGTCCTGGGAACATGACCGTGCTTTGATTGTGGAAACCTGTGGCCTGCGTACATGACTGAGGTTTGATTCTGGAACCATGTGTCATGGGAATATGACTGAGGTTTGATTCTGGAAATCTGTGGCCTGGGAACTTGACTGAGGTTTGATGGCAGAAACCTGTGGACTGGCAACATGACTGAGGTTTGATTGTAGAACCCTCTGTCCTGGAAACATGACTGCGACCTGATACTTGAAACCCATGGCCTGGGAACTTGACATTGGTTTGATTCTGGAACCCTGTGGCCAGGGAACATGACAGAGGCGTGATTCTGGAATCCTGTGGCCTTGGAACATGACATCTGTTTAGATTGTGGAATACTGTGCCCTGGGAACCTGACTGAAGGCTTGGTTCTGGAACCCTGTGCACTGGGAACATGACTGAGGATTGATTCTGGGACCATGTGGCCTGGGTATATGACTGTGGTTTGATTCTGGAGGGCATTGTCCTGGGAACATGACTTATGTTAGATTGTGGAATCCTGTGGCCTGGGAACATGACATCGGTTTGGATTCTGGTACCCTGTTGCCTGGGAACATGAAATCGGTTTGATTGTGGAAACCTGTGGTCTGGCAATATGACTGAAGTTTGATGGTGGTACCCTATGGCCTGGCAACATGACTGAGGTTTAATTCTGGATGCTTGTGGCCTGGGAACATGACTGAGGCGTGATTCTGGAATCCTGTGGCCTGGGAATATGACATCTGTTTAGATTGTGGAATACTGTGCCCTGGGAACCTAACTGAGGCTTGGTTCTGGAACCCTGTGGACTGGGAACATGACTGAGGTTTTATTCTGGAACCCTGTAGACTGGGAATATAACTGAGGATTGATACTGGAACCCTGTTGCCTGGGAACATTACATCAGTGGATTCTGGAACCCTGTGGCCGGGGAACATGAGAACGGTTTGATTCTGGAACCCTGTGGCCTGGTAACATGTCTGAGGTTTGATGGTGGAATCCTGTGGCTTGGCAACATGACTGAGGTTTGTTTCTGGAACCCTGTTCCCTGGGAACATGACTGAGGTTTGATTCCAGAACCCTGTAGCCTGGGAACATAACTGAGGATTAATTCTGGAACCCTGTGGCCTGGGAACATGACATCGGTGGATTCTGGAACCCTGTGGCCTGGGAACATTACATCGGTGGATTCTGGAACCCTGTGGCCAGGGAACATGAGAACGGTTTGATTCTGGAACGCTGTGTCCTGGAAACTTGTCTGAGGTTTGATGGTGGAAACCTGTGACCAGGCAACATGACTGAGGGTTGATGGTGGAACCCTGTGGCCTGGAAAGATGACTTAGGTTTGATTGTGGAACACTCTGGCCTGGGAACATGACTGAGGCTTGCTGGTGGAACCGTGGCCTAGCAAAAGGACTGAGGTTTGATTGTGGAACCCTCTGGCCTTGGAATATGACTGAGGTTTAGTTGTGGTACCCTGTGGCCTGAGAACATGACTGGGATTTTATTTTTGAAACCTGTGTCCAGGGAACATGACTGAGGTTTGATTCTGGAACCCTGGGTCCTGGGAACATGACTGAGGTTTGAATCTGGAACCATGTGGCCTGGGAATATGACTGAGGTTTGATTCTGGAAACCATTGGCCTGGGAACATGCCTGATGTGAGATTGTGGAATCCTGTGGCTTGGGAACATGACATCGGTTTGGATTCTGGTACCCTGTTGCCTGGGAACATGAAATCGGATTGATTCTGGAAACCTGTGGCCTGGGAATATGAGTGAGGTTTGATTCTGGAACCATGTGGCCTGGGAACATGACATCTGTTTAGTTTGTGGAATACTGTGCCCCGGTAACCTGACTGAGCCTTGGTTCTGGAACCCTGTGGACTGGGAACATGACTGAGGTTTGAATCTGGAACCCTGTAGCCTGGGAACATAACTGAGGATTGATTCTGGAACCCTGTGGCCTGGGAACATGACATCGGTGGATTCTGGAACCCTGTGGCCAGGGAACATGAGAACGGTTTGATTCTGGAACCCTGTGTCCTGGAAACTTGTCTGAGGTTTGATGGTGGAACCCTGTGGCCTGGAAAGATGACTTAGGTTTGACTGTGGAACACTCTGGCCTGGGAACATGACTGAGGCTTGTTGGTGGAACCGTGGCCTAGCAAAAGGACTGAGGTTTGATTGTGGAACCCTCTGGCCTGGGAATATGACTGAGGTTTGATTCTGGAAACCATTGGCCTGGGAACATGCCTGATGTGAGATTGTGGAATCCTGTGGCTTGGGAACATGACATCGGTTTGGATTCTGGTACCCTGTTGCCTGGGAACATGAAATCGGATTGATTCTGGAAACCTGTGGCCTGGGAATATGAGTGAGGTTTGATTCTGGAACCATGTGGCCTGGGAACATGACATCTGTTTAGTTTGTGGAATACTGTGCCCCGGTAACCTGACTGAGCCTTGGTTCTGGAACCCTGTGGACTGGGAACATGACTGAAGCCTGATTCTGAAACCCTGTGGCCTGGGAACATGAGAAAGGTTTGATTCTGGAACCCTGTGGCTTGGGAATATGTCTGAGGTTTGATGGTGGAAACCTGTGGCCTGGCAACATGACTGAGGTTTGTTACTGGAACCCTGTTCCCTGGGAACATGAGTGAGGTTTGCTTCTGGACACCTTTGTCCTGGGAACATGACTGTGCTTTGATTGTGGAAACCTGTGTCCTGCGAACATGACTGAGGTTTGTTCCTGGAACCCTGTTCCCTGGGAACATGACTGACGTTTGATTCCGGAACCCTGTAGCCTGGGAACATAACTGAGGATTAATTCTGGAACCCTGTGGCCTGGGAACATGACATCGGTGGATTCTGGAACCCTGTGGCCTGGGAACATTACATCGGTGGATTCTGGAACCCTCTGGCCAGGGAACATGAGAACGGTTTGATTCTGGAACCCTGTGTCCTGGAAACTTGTCTGAGGTTTGATGGTGGAAACCTGTGACCAGGCAACATGACTGAGGGTTGATGGTGGAACCCTGTGGCCTGGAAAGATGACTTAGGTTTGATTGTGGAACACTCTGGCCTGGGAACATGACTGAGGCTTGCTGGTGGAACCGTGGCCTAGCAAAAGGACTGAGGTTTGATTGTGGGACCCTCTGGCCTGGGAATATGACTGAGGTTTAGTTGTGGTACCCTGTGGCCTGAGAACATGACTGGGATTTTATTTTTGAAACCTGTGTCCAGGGAACATGACTGAGGTTTGATTCTGGAACCCTGGGTCCTGGGAACATGACTGAGGTTTGAATCTGGAACCATGTGGCCTGGGAATATGACTGAGGTTTGATTCTGGAAACCATTGGCCTGGGAACATGCCTGAAGTGAGATTGTGGAATCCTGTGGCTTGGGAACATGACATCGGTTTGGATTCTGGTACCCTGTTGCCTGGGAACATGAAATCGGATTGATTTTGGAAACCTGTGGCCTGGGAATATGAGTGAGGTTTGATTCTGGAACCATGTGGCCTGGGAACATGACATCTGTTTAGTTTGTGGAATACTGTGCCCTGGTAACCTGACTGAGCCTTGGTTCTGGAACCCTGTGGACTGGCAACATGACTGAGGTTTGATTGTAGAACCCTCTGTCCTGGAAACATGACTGCGACCTGATACTTGAAACCCATGGCCTGGGAAGTAGACATTGGTTTGATTCTGGAACCCTGTGGCCAGGGAACATGACAGAGGCGTGATTCTGAAATCCTGTTGCCTTGGAACATGCCATCTGTTTAGATTGTGTAATACTGTGCCTTGGGAACCTGACTGAGGCTTGGATCTGGAACCCTGTGCACTGGTAACATGACTGAAGTTTTATTCTGGAATCCTGTGGCCTGGGAACATGACATGAGTGGATTCTGGAACCCTGTGGCCTGGGAACATGAGAACGGTTTGATTCTGGAACCCTGTGGCCTGGGAACATGTCTGAGGCGTGATTCTGTAATCCTGTGGCCTGGGAATATGACATCTGTTTAGATTGTGGAATACTGTGCCCTGGGAACCTAACTGAGGCTTGGTTCTGGAACCCTGTGGACTGGGAACATGACTGAGGTTTTATTCTGGAACCCTGTAGACTGGGAATATAACTGAGGATTGATACTGGAACCCTGTTGCCTGGGAACATTACATCAGTGGATTCTGGAACCCTGTGGCCGGGGAACATGAGAACGGTTTGATTCTGGAACCCTGTGGCCTGGGAACATGTCTGAGGTTTGATGGTGGAAACCTGTGGCTTGGCAACATGACTGAGGTTTGTTTCTGGAACCCTGTTCCCTGGGAACATGACTGAGGTTTGATTCCGGAACCCTGTAGCCTGGGAACATAACTGAGGATTAATTCTTGAACCCTGTGGCCTGGGAACATGACATCGGTGGATTCTGGAACCCTGTGGCCTGGGAACATTACATCGGTGGATTCTGGAACCCTCTGGCCAGGGAACATGAGAACGGTTTGATTCTGGAACCCTGTGTCCTGGAAACTTGTCTGAGGTTTGATGGTGGAAACCTGTGACCAGGCAACATGACTGAGGGTTGATGGTGGAACCCTGTGGCCTGGAAAGATGACTTAGGTTTGATTGTGGAACACTCTGGCCTGGGAACATGACTGAGGCTTGCTGGTGGAACCGTGGCCTAGCAAAAGGACTGAGGTTTGATTGTGGGACCCTCTGGCCTGGGAATATGACTGAGGTTTAATTGTGGTACCCTGTGGCCTGAGAACATGACTGGGATTTTATTTTTGAAACCTGTGTCCAGGGAACATGACTGAGGTTTGATTCTGGAACCCTGGGTCCTGGGAACATGACTGAGGCTTGAATCTGGAACCATGTGGCCTGGGAATATGACTGAGGTTTGATTTTGGAAACCATTGGCCTGAGAACATGCCTGATGTGAGATTGTGGAATCCTGTGGCTTGGGAACATGACATCGGTTTGGATTCTGGTACCCTGTTGCCTGGGAACATGAAATCGGATTGATTCTGGAAACCTGTGGCCTGGGAATATGAGTGAGGTTTGATTCTGGAACCATGTGGCCTGGGAACATGACATCTGTTTAGTTTGTGGAATACTGTGCCCCGGTAACCTGACTGAGCCTTGGTTCTGGAACCCTGTGGACTGGCAACATGACTGAGGCTTGATTGTAGAACCCTCTGTCCTGGAAACATGACTGCGACCTGATACTTGAAACCCATGGCCTGGGAACTAGACATTGGTTTGATTCTGGAACCCTGTGGCCAGGGAACATGACAGAGGCGTGATTCTGGAATCCTGTGACCTTGGAACATGACATCTGTTTAGATTGTGGAATACTGTGCCCTGGGAATCTGACTGAGGCTTGGATCTGGAACCCTGTGCACTGGGAACATGACTGAAGTTTTATTCTGGAATCCTGTGGCCTGGGAACATGACATCAGTGGATTCTGGAACCCTGTGGCCTGGGAACATGAGAACGGTTTGATTCTGGAACCCTGTGGCCTGGGAACATGTCTGAGGAGTGATTCTGGAATCCTGTGGCCTGGGAATATGACATCTGTTTAGATTGTGGAATACTGTGCCCTGGGAACCTAACTGAGGCTTGGTTCTGGAACCCTGTGGACTGGGAACATGACTGAGGTTTTATTCTGGAACCCTGTAGACTGGGAATATAACTGAGGATTGATACTGGAACCCTGTTGCCTGGGAACATTACATCAGTGGATTCTGGAACCCTGTGGCCGGGGAACATGAGAACGGTTTGATTCTGGAACCCTGTGGCCTGGGAACATGTCTGAGGTTTGATGGTGGAAACCTGTGGCTTGGCAACATGACTGAGGTTTGTTCCTGGAACCCTGTTCCCTGGGAACATGACTGAGGTTTGATTCCGGAACCCTGTAGCCTGGGAACATAACTGAGGATTAATTCTGGAACCCTGTGGCCTGGGAACATGACATCGGTGGATTCTGGAACCCTCTGGCCATGGAACATGAGAACGGTTTGATTCTGGAACCCTGTGTCCTGGAAACTTGTCTGAGGTTTGATGGTGGAAACCTGTGACCAGGCAACATGACTGAGGGTTGATGGTGGAACCCTGTGGCCTGGAAAGATGACTTAGGTTTGATTGTGGAACACTCTGGCCTGGGAACATGACTGAGGCTTGCTGGTGGAACCGTGGCCTAGCAAAAGGACTGAGGTTTGATTGTGGAACCCTCTGGCCTGGGAATATGACTGAGGTTTAGTTGTGGTACCCTGTGGCCTGAGAACATGACTGGGATTTTAGTTTTGAAACCTGTGTCCAGGGAACATGACTGAGGTTTGATTCTGGAACCCTGGGTCCTGGGAACATGACTGAGGTTTGAATCTGGAACCATGTGGCCTGGGAATATGACTGAGGTTTGATTCTGGAAACCATTGGCCTGGGAACATGCCTGATGTGAGATTGTGGAATCCTGTGGCTTGGGAACATGACATCGGTTTGGATTCTGGTACTCTGTTGCCTGGGAACATGAAATCGGATTGATTCTGGAAACCTGTGGCCTGGGAATATGAGTGAGGTTTGATTCTGGAACCATGTGGCCTGGGAACATGACATCTGTTTAGTTTGTGGAATACTGTGCCCCGGTAACCTGACTGAGCCTTGGTTCTGGAACCCTGTGGACTGGGAACATGACTGAGGTTTGATTCTGGAACCCTGTAGCCAGGGAACATATCTGAGGATTGATTCTGGAACCCTGTGGCCTGGGAACATGACATCGGTGGATTCTGGAACCCTGTGGCCAGGGAACATGAGAACGGTTTGATTCTGGAACCCTGTGTCCTGGAAACTTGTCTGAGGTTTGATGGTGGAAACCTCTGACCTGGCAACATGACTGAGGTTTAATTCTGGAAGACTGTGGCCAGGGAACATGATCTCGGGTTGACTCTGGAAACCTGTGTCCTGGGAACATGACTGAGGTTTGCTTCTGGAAACCTGTGGCCTGGGAACATGGCTGAGGTTTGATTGTGGAACCCCCTGGCCTGGGAACATGACTGTGGTTTGAATCTGGAACCCTGTGGCCTGGGAACATGACATCGGTTGGATTCTGGAATCCTGTGGCCTGGGAACAAGACTGAGGTTTGATTGTGCAACCCTCTGGCCTGGGAACATGACTGTGGTTTGATTCTGAAACCCTGTGGCCTGGGAAAATGACTGAGGTTTGTTTCTGGAAGCCTGTTCCCTGGGAACATGACTGAGGTTGGATTCTGGACACCTGTGTTCTGGGAAATTGAATGAGGTTTGATTGTTGAAACCTGTGCCCTGCGAACATGACTGAGGTTTGATAATGGAAACATGTGGCCTGGGATCATGACTGAGGTTTGATGGTGGACCACTCTTGACTGGCAAAATGACTGAGGCTGGATTTGAAACCCTGTGGCCTGGCAACATGACTGAAGCCTGATTCTGAAACCCTGTGGCCTGGGAACATGAGAAAGGTTTGATTCTGGAACCCTGTGGCTTGGGAATATGTCTGAGGTTTGATGGTGGAAACCTGTGGCCTGGCAACATGACTGAGGTTTGTTACTGGAACCCTGTTCCCTGGGAACATGAGTGAGGTTTGCTTCTGGACACCTTTGTCCTGGGAACATGACTGTGCTTTGATTGTGGAAACCTGTGGCCTGCGAACATGACTGAGGTTTGATTCTGGAACCATGTGTCATGGGAATATGACTGAGGTTTGATTCTGGAAATCTGTGGCCTGGGAACTTGACTGAGGTTTGATGGCAGAAACCTGTGGACTGGCAACATGACTGAGGTTTGACTGTAGAACCCTGTGCCCTGGAAACATGACTGTGGCCTGGTACTGGAAACCCATGGCCTAGGAACTTGACATTGGTTTGATTCTGGAGCCCTGTGGCCTGGGAACATGACTGAGGCGTGATTCTGGAAACCTGTGGCCTGGGAACATGACATCTGTTTAGATTGTGGAATACTGTGCCCTGGGAACCTGACTGAAGGCTTGGTTCTGGAACCCTGTGCACTGGGAACATGACTGAGGATTGATTCTGGGACCATGTGGCCTGGGTATATGACTGTGGTTTGATTCTGGAGGGCATTGTCCTGGGAACATGACTTATGTTAGATTGTGGAATCCTGTGGCCTGGGAACATGACATCGGTTTGGATTCTGGTACCCTGTTGCCTGGGAACATGAAATCGGTTTGATTGTGGAAACCTGTGGTCTGGCAATATGACTGAGGTTTGATGGTGGTACCCTATGGCCTGGCAACATGACTGAGGTTTAATTCTGGATGCTTGTGGCCTGGGAACATGACTGAGGCGTGATTCTGGAATCCTGTGGCCTGGGAATATGACATCTGTTTAGATTGTGGAATACTGTGCCATGGGAACCTGACTGAGGCTTGGTTCTGGAACCCTGTGGACTGGGAACATGACTGAGGTTTTATTCTGGAACCCTGTAGACTGGGAATATAACTGAGGATTGATACTGGAACCCTGTTGCCTGGGAACATTACATCAGTGGATTCTGGAACCCTGTGGCCTGGGAACATGAGAACGGTTTGATTCTGGAACCCTGTGGCCTGGGAACATGTCTGAGGTTTGATGGTGGAAACCTGTGGCTTGGCAACATGACTGAGGTTTGTTTCTGGAACCCTGTTCCCTGGGAACATGACTGAGGTTTGATTCCGGAACCCTGTAGCCTGGGAACATAACTGAGGATTAATTCTGGAACCCTGTGGCCTGGGAACATGACATCGGTGGATTCTGGAACCCTGTGGCCTGGGAACATTACATCGGTGGATTCTGGAACCCTGTGGCCAGGGAACATGAGAACGGTTTGATTCTGGAACGCTGTGTCCTGGAAACTTGTCTGAGGTTTGATGGTGGAAACCTGTGACCAGGCAACATGACTGAGGGTTGATGGTGGAACCCTGTGGCCTGGAAAGATGACTTAGGTTTGATTGTGGAACACTCTGGCCTGGGAACATGACTGAGGCTTGCTGGTGGAACCGTGGCCTAGCAAAAGGACTGAGGTTTGATTGTGGGACCCTCTGGCCTGGGAATATGACTGAGGTTTAGTTGTGGTAACCTGTGGCCTGAGAACATGACTGGGATTTTATTTTTGAAACCTGTGTCCAGGGAACATGACTGAGGTTTGATTCTGGAACCCTGGGTCCTGGGAACATGACTGAGGTTTGAATCTGGAACCATGTGGCCTGGGAATATGACTGAGGTTTGATTCTGGAAACCATTGGCCTGGGAACATGCCTGATGTGAGATTGTGGAATCCTGTGGCTTGGGAACATGACATCGGTTTGGATTCTGGTACCCTGTTGCCTGGGAACATGAAATCGGATTGATTCTGGAAACCTGTGGCCTGGGAATATGAGTGAGGTTTGATTCTGGAACCATGTGGCCTGGGAACATGACATCTGTTTAGTTTGTGGAATACTGTGCCCCGGTAACCTGACTGAGCCTTGGTTCTGGAACCCTGTGGACTGGGAACATGACTGAGGTTTGATTCTGGAACCCTGTAGCCAGGGAACATAAATGAGGATTGATTCTGGAACCCTGTGGCCTGGGAACATGACATCGGTGGATTCTGGAACCCTGTGGCCAGGGAACATGAGAACGGTTTGATTCTGGAACCCTGTGTCCTGGAAACTTGTCTGAGGTTTGATGGTGGAAACCTCTGACCTGGCAACATGACTGAGGTTTAATTCTGGAAGACTGTGGCCAGGGAACATGATCTCGGGTTGACTCTGGAAACCTGTGTCCTGGGAACATGACTGAGGTTTGCTTCTGGAAACCTGTGGCCTGGGAACATGGCTGAGGTTTGATTGTGGAACCCCCTGGCCTGGGAACATGACTGTGGTTTGAATCTGGAACCCTGTGGCCTGGGAACATGACATTGGTTGGATTCTGGAATCCTGTGGCCTGGGAACAAGACTGAGGTTTGATTGTGCAACCCTCTGGCCTGGGAACATGACTGTGGTTTGATTCTGAAACCCTGTGGCCTGGGAAAATGACTGAGGTTTGTTTCTGGAAGCCTGTTCCCTGGGAACATGACTGAGGTTGGATTCTGGACACCTGTGTTCTGGGAAATTGAATGAGGTTTGATTGTTGAAACCTGTGCCCTGCGAACATGACTGAGGTTTGATAATGGAAACATGTGTCCTGGGAATATGACTGAGGTTTGATTCTGGAAACCTGTGGCCTGGGATAATGACTGAGGTTTCATTGTGGAAACATGTGGCCTGGGATCATGACTGAGGTTTGATGGTGGACCACTCTTGACTGGCAAAATGACTGAGGCTGGATTTTGGAACCCTGTGGCCTGGCAACATGACTGAAGCCTGATTCTGAAACCCTGTGGCCTGGGAACATGAGAAAGGTTTGATTCTGGAACCCTGTGGCTTGGGAATATGTCTGAGGTTTGATGGTGGAAACCTGTGGCCTGGCAACATGACTGAGGTTTGTTACTGGAACCCTGTTCCCTGGGAACATGAGTGAGGTTTGCTTCTGGACACCTTTGTCCTGGGAACATGACCGTGCTTTGATTGTGGAAACCTGTGGCCTGCGAACATGACTGAGGTTTGATTCTGGAACCATGTGTCATGGGAATATGACTGAGGTTTGATTCTGGAAATCTGTGGCCTGGGAACTTGACTGAGGTTTGATGGCAGAAACCTGTGGACTGGCGACATGACTGAGGTTTGATTGTAGAACCCTCTGTCCTGGAAACATGACTGCGACCTGATACTTGAAACCCATGGCCTGGGAACTTGACATTGGTTTGATTCTGGAACCCTGTGGCCAGGGAACATGACAGAGGCGTGATTCTGGAATCCTGTGGCCTGGAAACATGACATCTGTTTAGATTGTGGAATACTGTGCCATGGGAACCTGACTGAGGCTTGGTTCTGGAACCCTGTGGACTGGGAACATGACTGAGGTTTTATTCTGGAATCCTGTGGCCTGGGAACATGACATCAGTGGATTCTGGAACCCTGTTGCCTCGGAACTTGAGAACGGTTTGATTCTGGAACCCTATGGCCTGGGAACATGTCTGAGGTTTCATGGTGGAAACCTGTGGCTTGGCAACATGACTGAGGTTTGTTACTGGAACCCTGTTCCCTGGGAACATGACTGAGGTTTGATTCTGGACACCTTTGTGCTGGGAACATGACTGTGGTTTGATTGTGGAACCATGGGTCCTGCAAACATGACTGATGTTTGATTCTGGAACCATGTGGCCTGGGAATATGACTGAGGTTTGATTCTGGAAACCATTGGCCTGGGAACATGCCTGATGTGAGATTGTGGAATCCTGTGGCTTGGGAACATGACATCGGTTTGGATTCTGGTACCCTGTTGCCTGGGAACATGAAATCGGATTGATTCTGGAAACCTGTGGCCTGGGAATATGAGTGAGGTTTGATTCTGGAACCATGTGGCCTGGGAACATGACATCTGTTTAGTTTGTGGAATACTGTGCCCCGGTAACCTGACTGAGCCTTGGTTCTGGAACCCTGTGGACTGGGAACATGACTGAGGTTTGAATCTGGAACCCTGTAGCCTGGGAACATAACTGAGGATTGATTCTGGAACCCTGTGGCCTGGGAACATGACATCGGTGGATTCTGGAACCCTGTGGCCAGGGAACATGAGAACGGTTTGATTCTGGAACCCTGTGTCCTGGAAACTTGTCTGAGGTTTGATGGTGGAACCCTGTGGCCTGGAAAGATGACTTAGGTTTGATTGTGGAACACTCTGGCCTGGGAACATGACTGAGGCTTGTTGGTGGAACCGTGGCCTAGCAAAAGGACTGAGGTTTGATTGTGGAACCCTCTGGCCTGGGAATATGACTGAGGTTTGATTCTGGAAACCATTGGCCTGGGAACATGCCTGATGTGAGATTGTGGAATCCTGTGGCTTGGGAACATGACATCGGTTTGGATTCTGGTACCCTGTTGCCTGGGAACATGAAATCGGATTGATTCTGGAAACCTGTGGCCTGGGAATATGAGTGAGGTTTGATTCTGGAACCATGTGGCCTGGGAACATGACATCTGTTTAGTTTGTGGAATACTGTGCCCCGGTAACCTGACTGAGCCTTGGTTCTGGAACCCTGTGGACTGGGAACATGACTGAGGTTTGATTCTGGAACCCTGTAGCCAGGGAACATAACTGAGGATTGATTCTGGAACCCTGTGGCCTGGGAACATGACATCGGTGGATTCTGGAACCCTGTGGCCAGGGAACATGAGAACGGTTTGATTCTGGAACCCTGTGTCCTGGAAACTTGTCTGAGGTTTGATGGTGGAAACCTCTGACCTGGCAACATGACTGAGGTTTAATTCTGGAAGACTGTGGCCAGGGAACATGATCTCGGGTTGACTCTGGAAACCTGTGTCCTGGGAACATGACTGAGGTTTGCTTCTGGAAACCTGTGGCCTGGGAACATGGCTGAGGTTTGATTGTGGAACCCCCTGGCCTGGGAACATGACTGTGGTTTGAATCTGGAAACCTGTGGCCTGGGAACATGACATCGGTTGGATTCTGGAATCCTGTGGCCTGGGAACAAGACTGAGGTTTGATTGTGCAACCCTCTGGCCTGGGAACATGACTGTGGTTTGATTCTGAAACCCTGTGGCCTGGGAAAATGACTGAGGTTTGTTTCTGGAAGCCTGTTCCCTGGGAACATGACTGAGGTTGGATTCTGGACACCTGTGTTCTGGGAAATTGAATGAGGTTTGATTGTTGAAACCTGTGCCCTGCGAACATGACTGAGGTTTGATAATGGAAACATGTGTCCTGGGAATATGACTGAGGTTTGATTCTGGAAACCTGTGGCCTGGGATAATGACTGAGGTTTCATTGTGGAAACATGTGGCCTGGGATCATGACTGAGGTTTGATGGTGGACCACTCTTGACTGGCAAAATGACTGAGGCTGGATTTTGAAACCCTGTGGCCTGGCAACATGACTGAAGCCTGATTCTGAAACCCTGTGGCCTGGGAACATGAGAAAGGTTTGATTCTGGAACCCTGTGGCTTGGGAATATGTCTGAGGTTTGATGGTGGAAACCTGTGGCCTGGCAACATGACTGAGGTTTGTTACTGGAACCCTGTTCCCTGGGAACATGAGTGAGGTTTGCTTCTGGACACCTTTGTCCTGGGAACATGACTGTGCTTTGATTGTGGAAACCTGTGTCCTGCGAACATGACTGAGGTTTGTTCCTGGAACCCTGTTCCCTGGGAACATGACTGACGTTTGATTCCGGAACCCTGTAGCCTGGGAACATAACTGAGGATTAATTCTGGAACCCTGTGGCCTGGGAACATGACATCGGTGGATTCTGGAACCCTGTGGCCTGGGAACATTACATCGGTGGATTCTGGAACCCTCTGGCCAGGGAACATGAGAACGGTTTGATTCTGGAACCCTGTGTCCTGGAAACTTGTCTGAGGTTTGATGGTGGAAACCTGTGACCAGGCAACATGACTGAGGGTTGATGGTGGAACCCTGTGGCCTGGAAAGATGACTTAGGTTTGATTGTGGAACACTCTGGCCTGGGAACATGACTGAGGCTTGCTGGTGGAACCGTGGCCTAGCAAAAGGACTGAGGTTTGATTGTGGGACCCTCTGGCCTGGGAATATGACTGAGGTTTAATTGTGGTACCCTGTGGCCTGAGAACATGACTGGGATTTTATTTTTGAAACCTGTGTCCAGGGAACATGACTGAGGTTTGATTCTGGAACCCTGGGTCCTGGGAACATGACTGAGGTTTGAATCTGGAACCATGTGGCCTGGGAATATGACTGAGGTTTGATTCTGGAAACCATTGGCCTGGGAACATGCCTGAAGTGAGATTGTGGAATCCTGTGGCTTGGGAACATGACATCGGTTTGGATTCTGGTACCCTGTTGCCTGGGAACATGAAATCGGATTGATTTTGGAAACCTGTGGCCTGGGAATATGAGTGAGGTTTGATTCTGGAACCATGTGGCCTGGGAACATGACATCTGTTTAGTTTGTGGAATACTGTGCCCTGGTAACCTGACTGAGCCTTGGTTCTGGAACCCTGTGGACTGGCAACATGACTGAGGTTTGATTGTAGAACCCTCTGTCCTGGAAACATGACTGCGACCTGATACTTGAAACCCATGGCCTGGGAAGTAGACATTGGTTTGATTCTGGAACCCTGTGGCCAGGGAACATGACAGAGGCGTGATTCTGAAATCCTGTTGCCTTGGAACATGCCATCTGTTTAGATTGTGTAATACTGTGCCTTGGGAACCTGACTGAGGCTTGGATCTGGAACCCTGTGCACTGGTAACATGACTGAAGTTTTATTCTGGAATCCTGTGGCCTGGGAACATGACATGAGTGGATTCTGGAACCCTGTGGCCTGGGAACATGAGAACGGTTTGATTCTGGAACCCTGTGGCCTGGGAACATGTCTGAGGCGTGATTCTGGAATCCTGTGGCCTGGGAATATGACATCTGTTTAGATTGTGGAATACTGTGCCCTGGGAACCTAACTGAGGCTTGGTTCTGGAACCCTGTGGACTGGGAACATGACTGAGGTTTTATTCTGGAACCCTGTAGACTGGGAATATAACTGAGGATTGATACTGGAACCCTGTTGCCTGGGAACATTACATCAGTGGATTCTGGAACCCTGTGGCCGGGGAACATGAGAACGGTTTGATTCTGGAACCCTGTGGCCTGGGAACATGTCTGAGGTTTGATGGTGGAAACCTGTGGCTTGGCAACATGACTGAGGTTTGTTTCTGGAACCCTGTTCCCTGGGAACATGACTGAGGTTTGATTCCGGAACCCTGTAGCCTGGGAACATAACTGAGGATTAATTCTTGAACCCTGTGGCCTGGGAACATGACATCGGTGGATTCTGGAACCCTGTGGCCTGGGAACATTACATCGGTGGATTCTGGAACCCTCTGGCCAGGGAACATGAGAACGGTTTGATTCTGGAACCCTGTGTCCTGGAAACTTGTCTGAGGTTTGATGGTGGAAACCTGTGACCAGGCAACATGACTGAGGGTTGATGGTGGAACCCTGTGGCCTGGAAAGATGACTTAGGTTTGATTGTGGAACACTCTGGCCTGGGAACATGACTGAGGCTTGCTGGTGGAACCGTGGCCTAGCAAAAGGACTGAGGTTTGATTGTGGGACCCTCTGGCCTGGGAATATGACTGAGGTTTAATTGTGGTACCCTGTGGCCTGAGAACATGACTGGGATTTTATTTTTGAAACCTGTGTCCAGGGAACATGACTGAGGTTTGATTCTGGAACCCTGGGTCCTGGGAACATGACTGAGGCTTGAATCTGGAACCATGTGGCCTGGGAATATGACTGAGGTTTGATTTTGGAAACCATTGGCCTGAGAACATGCCTGATGTGAGATTGTGGAATCCTGTGGCTTGGGAACATGACATCGGTTTGGATTCTGGTACCCTGTTGCCTGGGAACATGAAATCGGATTGATTCTGGAAACCTGTGGCCTGGGAATATGAGTGAGGTTTGATTCTGGAACCATGTGGCCTGGGAACATGACATCTGTTTAGTTTGTGGAATACTGTGCCCCGGTAACCTGACTGAGCCTTGGTTCTGGAACCCTGTGGACTGGCAACATGACTGAGGCTTGATTGTAGAACCCTCTGTCCTGGAAACATGACTGCGACCTGATACTTGAAACCCATGGCCTGGGAACTAGACATTGGTTTGATTCTGGAACCCTGTGGCCAGGGAACATGACAGAGGCGTGATTCTGGAATCCTGTGACCTTGGAACATGACATCTGTTTAGATTGTGGAATACTGTGCCCTGGGAATCTGACTGAGGCTTGGATCTGGAACCCTGTGCACTGGGAACATGACTGAAGTTTTATTCTGGAATCCTGTGGCCTGGGAACATGACATCAGTGGATTCTGGAACCCTGTGGCCTGGGAACATGAGAACGGTTTGATTCTGGAACCCTGTGGCCTGGGAACATGTCTGAGGAGTGATTCTGGAATCCTGTGGCCTGGGAATATGACATCTGTTTAGATTGTGGAATACTGTGCCCTGGGAACCTAACTGAGGCTTGGTTCTGGAACCCTGTGGACTGGGAACATGACTGAGGTTTTATTCTGGAACCCTGTAGACTGGGAATATAACTGAGGATTGATACTGGAACCCTGTTGCCTGGGAACATTACATCAGTGGATTCTGGAACCCTGTGGCCGGGGAACATGAGAACGGTTTGATTCTGGAACCCTGTGGCCTGGGAACATGTCTGAGGTTTGATGGTGGAAACCTGTGGCTTGGCAACATGACTGAGGTTTGTTCCTGGAACCCTGTTCCCTGGGAACATGACTGAGGTTTGATTCCGGAACCCTGTAGCCTGGGAACATAACTGAGGATTAATTCTGGAACCCTGTGGCCTGGGAACATGACATCGGTGGATTCTGGAACCCTCTGGCCATGGAACATGAGAACGGTTTGATTCTGGAACCCTGTGTCCTGGAAACTTGTCTGAGGTTTGATGGTGGAAACCTGTGACCAGGCAACATGACTGAGGGTTGATGGTGGAACCCTGTGGCCTGGAAAGATGACTTAGGTTTGATTGTGGAACACTCTGGCCTGGGAACATGACTGAGGCTTGCTGGTGGAACCGTGGCCTAGCAAAAGGACTGAGGTTTGATTGTGGAACCCTCTGGCCTGGGAATATGACTGAGGTTTAGTTGTGGTACCCTGTGGCCTGAGAACATGACTGGGATTTTATTTTTGAAACCTGTGTCCAGGGAACATGACTGAGGTTTGATTCTGGAACCCTGGGTCCTGGGAACATGACTGAGGTTTGAATCTGGAACCATGTGGCCTGGGAATATGACTGAGGTTTGATTCTGGAAACCATTGGCCTGGGAACATGCCTGATGTGAGATTGTGGAATCCTGTGGCTTGGGAACATGACATCGGTTTGGATTCTGGTACTCTGTTGCCTGGGAACATGAAATCGGATTGATTCTGGAAACCTGTGGCCTGGGAATATGAGTGAGGTTTGATTCTGGAACCATGTGGCCTGGGAACATGACATCTGTTTAGTTTGTGGAATACTGTGCCCCGGTAACCTGACTGAGCCTTGGTTCTGGAACCCTGTGGACTGGGAACATGACTGAGGTTTGATTCTGGAACCCTGTAGCCAGGGAACATATCTGAGGATTGATTCTGGAACCCTGTGGCCTGGGAACATGACATCGGTGGATTCTGGAACCCTGTGGCCAGGGAACATGAGAACGGTTTGATTCTGGAACCCTGTGTCCTGGAAACTTGTCTGAGGTTTGATGGTGGAAACCTCTGACCTGGCAACATGACTGAGGTTTAATTCTGGAAGACTGTGGCCAGGGAACATGATCTCGGGTTGACTCTGGAAACCTGTGTCCTGGGAACATGACTGAGGTTTGCTTCTGGAAACCTGTGGCCTGGGAACATGGCTGAGGTTTGATTGTGGAACCCCCTGGCCTGGGAACATGACTGTGGTTTGAATCTGGAACCCTGTGGCCTGGGAACATGACATCGGTTGGATTCTGGAATCCTGTGGCCTGGGAACAAGACTGAGGTTTGATTGTGCAACCCTCTGGCCTGGGAACATGACTGTGGTTTGATTCTGAAACCCTGTGGCCTGGGAAAATGACTGAGGTTTGTTTCTGGAAGCCTGTTCCCTGGGAACATGACTGAGGTTGGATTCTGGACACCTGTGTTCTGGGAAATTGAATGAGGTTTGATTGTTGAAACCTGTGCCCTGCGAACATGACTGAGGTTTGATAATGGAAACATGTGGCCTGGGATCATGACTGAGGTTTGATGGTGGACCACTCTTGACTGGCAAAATGACTGAGGCTGGATTTTGAAACCCTGTGGCCTGGCAACATGACTGAAGCCTGATTCTGAAACCCTGTGGCCTGGGAACATGAGAAAGGTTTGATTCTGGAACCCTGTGGCTTGGGAATATGTCTGAGGTTTGATGGTGGAAACCTGTGGCCTGGCAACATGACTGAGGTTTGTTACTGGAACCCTGTTCCCTGGGAACATGAGTGAGGTTTGCTTCTGGACACCTTTGTCCTGGGAACATGACTGTGCTTTGATTGTGGAAACCTGTGGCCTGCGAACATGACTGAGGTTTGATTCTGGAACCATGTGTCATGGGAATATGACTGAGGTTTGATTCTGGAAATCTGTGGCCTGGGAACTTGACTGAGGTTTGATGGCAGAAACCTGTGGACTGGCAACATGACTGAGGTTTGACTGTAGAACCCTGTGCCCTGGAAACATGACTGTGGCCTGGTACTGGAAACCCATGGCCTAGGAACTTGACATTGGTTTGATTCTGGAGCCCTGTGGCCTGGGAACATGACTGAGGCGTGATTCTGGAAACCTGTGGCCTGGGAACATGACATCTGTTTAGATTGTGGAATACTGTGCCCTGGGAACCTGACTGAAGGCTTGGTTCTGGAACCCTGTGCACTGGGAACATGACTGAGGATTGATTCTGGGACCATGTGGCCTGGGTATATGACTGTGGTTTGATTCTGGAGGGCATTGTCCTGGGAACATGACTTATGTTAGATTGTGGAATCCTGTGGCCTGGGAACATGACATCGGTTTGGATTCTGGTACCCTGTTGCCTGGGAACATGAAATCGGTTTGATTGTGGAAACCTGTGGTCTGGCAATATGACTGAGGTTTGATGGTGGTACCCTATGGCCTGGCAACATGACTGAGGTTTAATTCTGGATGCTTGTGGCCTGGGAACATGACTGAGGCGTGATTCTGGAATCCTGTGGCCTGGGAATATGACATCTGTTTAGATTGTGGAATACTGTGCCATGGGAACCTGACTGAGGCTTGGTTCTGGAACCCTGTGGACTGGGAACATGACTGAGGTTTTATTCTGGAACCCTGTAGACTGGGAATATAACTGAGGATTGATACTGGAACCCTGTTGCCTGGGAACATTACATCAGTGGATTCTGGAACCCTGTGGCCTGGGAACATGAGAACGGTTTGATTCTGGAACCCTGTGGCCTGGGAACATGTCTCAGGTTTGATGGTGGAAACCTGTGGCTTGGCAACATGACTGAGGTTTGTTTCTGGAACCCTGTTCCCTGGGAACATGACTGAGGTTTGATTCCGGAACCCTGTAGCCTGGGAACATAACTGAGGATTAATTCTGGAACCCTGTGGCCTGGGAACATGACATCGGTGGATTCTGGAACCCTGTGGCCTGGGAACATTACATCGGTGGATTCTGGAACCCTGTGGCCAGGGAACATGAGAACGGTTTGATTCTGGAACGCTGTGTCCTGGAAACTTGTCTGAGGTTTGATGGTGGAAACCTGTGACCAGGCAACATGACTGAGGGTTGATGGTGGAACCCTGTGGCCTGGAAAGATGACTTAGGTTTGATTGTGGAACACTCTGGCCTGGGAACATGACTGAGGCTTGCTGGTGGAACCGTGGCCTAGCAAAAGGACTGAGGTTTGATTGTGGGACCCTCTGGCCTGGGAATATGACTGAGGTTTAGTTGTGGTAACCTGTGGCCTGAGAACATGACTGGGATTTTATTTTTGAAACCTGTGTCCAGGGAACATGACTGAGGTTTGATTCTGGAACCCTGGGTCCTGGGAACATGACTGAGGTTTGAATCTGGAACCATGTGGCCTGGGAATATGACTGAGGTTTGATTCTGGAAACCATTGGCCTGGGAACATGCCTGATGTGAGATTGTGGAATCCTGTGGCTTGGGAACATGACATCGGTTTGGATTCTGGTACCCTGTTGCCTGGGAACATGAAATCGGATTGATTCTGGAAACCTGTGGCCTGGGAATATGAGTGAGGTTTGATTCTGGAACCATGTGGCCTGGGAACATGACATCTGTTTAGTTTGTGGAATACTGTGCCCCGGTAACCTGACTGAGCCTTGGTTCTGGAACCCTGTGGACTGGGAACATGACTGAGGTTTGATTCTGGAACCCTGTAGCCAGGGAACATAAATGAGGATTGATTCTGGAACCCTGTGGCCTGGGAACATGACATCGGTGGATTCTGGAACCCTGTGGCCAGGGAACATGAGAACGGTTTGATTCTGGAACCCTGTGTCCTGGAAACTTGTC
The DNA here is from genome assembly GCF_965194805.1 of Balaenoptera borealis. Lineage (NCBI taxonomy): Eukaryota > Metazoa > Chordata > Mammalia > Artiodactyla > Balaenopteridae > Balaenoptera > Balaenoptera borealis. Next base: position 37,401 of record NW_028122865.1, on the reverse strand, counting down.
TGAGGTTTGATGGTGGAAACCTCTGACCTGGCAACATGACTGAGGTTTAATTCTGGAAGACTGTGGCCAGGGAACATGATCTCGGGTTGACTCTGGAAACCTGTGTCCTGGGAACATGACTGAGGTTTGCTTCTGGAAACCTGTGGCCTGGGAACATGGCTGAGGTTTGATTGTGGAACCCCCTGGCCTGGGAACATGACTGTGGTTTGAATCTGGAACCCTGTGGCCTGGGAACATGACATTGGTTGGATTCTGGAATCCTGTGGCCTGGGAACAAGACTGAGGTTTGATTGTGCAACCCTCTGGCCTGGGAACATGACTGTGGTTTGATTCTGAAACCCTGTGGCCTGGGAAAATGACTGAGGTTTGTTTCTGGAAGCCTGTTCCCTGGGAACATGACTGAGGTTGGATTCTGGACACCTGTGTTCTGGGAAATTGAATGAGGTTTGATTGTTGAAACCTGTGCCCTGCGAACATGACTGAGGTTTGATAATGGAAACATGTGTCCTGGGAATATGACTGAGGTTTGATTCTGGAAACCTGTGGCCTGGGAACATGAGAAAGGTTTGATTCTGGAACCCTGTGGCTTGGGAATATGTCTGAGGTTTGATGGTGGAAACCTGTGGCCTGGCAACATGACTGAGGTTTGTTACTGGAACCCTGTTCCCTGGGAACATGAGTGAGGTTTGCTTCTGGACACCTTTGTCCTGGGAACATGACCGTGCTTTGATTGTGGAAACCTGTGGCCTGCGAACATGACTGAGGTTTGATTCTGGAACCATGTGTCATGGGAATATGACTGAGGTTTGATTCTGGAAATCTGTGGCCTGGGAACTTGACTGAGGTTTGATGGCAGAAACCTGTGGACTGGCGACATGACTGAGGTTTGATTGTAGAACCCTCTGTCCTGGAAACATGACTGCGACCTGATACTTGAAACCCATGGCCTGGGAACTTGACATTGGTTTGATTCTGGAACCCTGTGGCCAGGGAACATGACAGAGGCGTGATTCTGGAATCCTGTGGCCTGGAAACATGACATCTGTTTAGATTGTGGAATACTGTGCCATGGGAACCTGACTGAGGCTTGGTTCTGGAACCCTGTGGACTGGGAACATGACTGAGGTTTTATTCTGGAATCCTGTGGCCTGGGAACATGACATCAGTGGATTCTGGAACCCTGTTGCCTCGGAACTTGAGAACGGTTTGATTCTGGAACCCTATGGCCTGGGAACATGTCTGAGGTTTCATGGTGGAAACCTGTGGCTTGGCAACATGACTGAGGTTTGTTACTGGAACCCTGTTCCCTGGGAACATGACTGAGGTTTGATTCTGGACACCTTTGTGCTGGGAACATGACTGTGGTTTGATTGTGGAACCATGGGTCCTGCAAACATGACTGATGTTTGATTCTGGAACCATGTGGCCTGGGAATATGACTGAGGTTTGATTCTGGAAACCATTGGCCTGGGAACATGCCTGATGTGAGATTGTGGAATCCTGTGGCTTGGGAACATGACATCGGTTTGGATTCTGGTACCCTGTTGCCTGGGAACATGAAATCGGATTGATTCTGGAAACCTGTGGCCTGGGAATATGAGTGAGGTTTGATTCTGGAACCATGTGGCCTGGGAACATGACATCTGTTTAGTTTGTGGAATACTGTGCCCCGGTAACCTGACTGAGCCTTGGTTCTGGAACCCTGTGGACTGGGAACATGACTGAGGTTTGAATCTGGAACCCTGTAGCCTGGGAACATAACTGAGGATTGATTCTGGAACCCTGTGGCCTGGGAACATGACATCGGTGGATTCTGGAACCCTGTGGCCAGGGAACATGAGAACGGTTTGATTCTGGAACCCTGTGTCCTGGAAACTTGTCTGAGGTTTGATGGTGGAACCCTGTGGCCTGGAAAGATGACTTAGGTTTGATTGTGGAACACTCTGGCCTGGGAACATGACTGAGGCTTGTTGGTGGAACCGTGGCCTAGCAAAAGGACTGAGGTTTGATTGTGGAACCCTCTGGCCTGGGAATATGACTGAGGTTTGATTCTGGAAACCATTGGCCTGGGAACATGCCTGATGTGAGATTGTGGAATCCTGTGGCTTGGGAACATGACATCGGTTTGGATTCTGGTACCCTGTTGCCTGGGAACATGAAATCGGATTGATTCTGGAAACCTGTGGCCTGGGAATATGAGTGAGGTTTGATTCTGGAACCATGTGGCCTGGGAACATGACATCTGTTTAGTTTGTGGAATACTGTGCCCCGGTAACCTGACTGAGCCTTGGTTCTGGAACCCTGTGGACTGGGAACATGACTGAGGTTTGATTCTGGAACCCTGTAGCCAGGGAACATAACTGAGGATTGATTCTGGAACCCTGTGGCCTGGGAACATGACATCGGTGGATTCTGGAACCCTGTGGCCAGGGAACATGAGAACGGTTTGATTCTGGAACCCTGTGTCCTGGAAACTTGTCTGAGGTTTGATGGTGGAAACCTCTGACCTGGCAACATGACTGAGGTTTAATTCTGGAAGACTGTGGCCAGGGAACATGATCTCGGGTTGACTCTGGAAACCTGTGTCCTGGGAACATGACTGAGGTTTGCTTCTGGAAACCTGTGGCCTGGGAACATGGCTGAGGTTTGATTGTGGAACCCCCTGGCCTGGGAACATGACTGTGGTTTGAATCTGGAAACCTGTGGCCTGGGAACATGACATCGGTTGGATTCTGGAATCCTGTGGCCTGGGAACAAGACTGAGGTTTGATTGTGCAACCCTCTGGCCTGGGAACATGACTGTGGTTTGATTCTGAAACCCTGTGGCCTGGGAAAATGACTGAGGTTTGTTTCTGGAAGCCTGTTCCCTGGGAACATGACTGAGGTTGGATTCTGGACACCTGTGTTCTGGGAAATTGAATGAGGTTTGATTGTTGAAACCTGTGCCCTGCGAACATGACTGAGGTTTGATAATGGAAACATGTGTCCTGGGAATATGACTGAGGTTTGATTCTGGAAACCTGTGGCCTGGGATAATGACTGAGGTTTCATTGTGGAAACATGTGGCCTGGGATCATGACTGAGGTTTGATGGTGGACCACTCTTGACTGGCAAAATGACTGAGGCTGGATTTTGAAACCCTGTGGCCTGGCAACATGACTGAAGCCTGATTCTGAAACCCTGTGGCCTGGGAACATGAGAAAGGTTTGATTCTGGAACCCTGTGGCTTGGGAATATGTCTGAGGTTTGATGGTGGAAACCTGTGGCCTGGCAACATGACTGAGGTTTGTTACTGGAACCCTGTTCCCTGGGAACATGAGTGAGGTTTGCTTCTGGACACCTTTGTCCTGGGAACATGACTGTGCTTTGATTGTGGAAACCTGTGTCCTGCGAACATGACTGAGGTTTGTTCCTGGAACCCTGTTCCCTGGGAACATGACTGACGTTTGATTCCGGAACCCTGTAGCCTGGGAACATAACTGAGGATTAATTCTGGAACCCTGTGGCCTGGGAACATGACATCGGTGGATTCTGGAACCCTGTGGCCTGGGAACATTACATCGGTGGATTCTGGAACCCTCTGGCCAGGGAACATGAGAACGGTTTGATTCTGGAACCCTGTGTCCTGGAAACTTGTCTGAGGTTTGATGGTGGAAACCTGTGACCAGGCAACATGACTGAGGGTTGATGGTGGAACCCTGTGGCCTGGAAAGATGACTTAGGTTTGATTGTGGAACACTCTGGCCTGGGAACATGACTGAGGCTTGCTGGTGGAACCGTGGCCTAGCAAAAGGACTGAGGTTTGATTGTGGGACCCTCTGGCCTGGGAATATGACTGAGGTTTAATTGTGGTACCCTGTGGCCTGAGAACATGACTGGGATTTTATTTTTGAAACCTGTGTCCAGGGAACATGACTGAGGTTTGATTCTGGAACCCTGGGTCCTGGGAACATGACTGAGGTTTGAATCTGGAACCATGTGGCCTGGGAATATGACTGAGGTTTGATTCTGGAAACCATTGGCCTGGGAACATGCCTGAAGTGAGATTGTGGAATCCTGTGGCTTGGGAACATGACATCGGTTTGGATTCTGGTACCCTGTTGCCTGGGAACATGAAATCGGATTGATTTTGGAAACCTGTGGCCTGGGAATATGAGTGAGGTTTGATTCTGGAACCATGTGGCCTGGGAACATGACATCTGTTTAGTTTGTGGAATACTGTGCCCTGGTAACCTGACTGAGCCTTGGTTCTGGAACCCTGTGGACTGGCAACATGACTGAGGTTTGATTGTAGAACCCTCTGTCCTGGAAACATGACTGCGACCTGATACTTGAAACCCATGGCCTGGGAAGTAGACATTGGTTTGATTCTGGAACCCTGTGGCCAGGGAACATGACAGAGGCGTGATTCTGAAATCCTGTTGCCTTGGAACATGCCATCTGTTTAGATTGTGTAATACTGTGCCTTGGGAACCTGACTGAGGCTTGGATCTGGAACCCTGTGCACTGGTAACATGACTGAAGTTTTATTCTGGAATCCTGTGGCCTGGGAACATGACATGAGTGGATTCTGGAACCCTGTGGCCTGGGAACATGAGAACGGTTTGATTCTGGAACCCTGTGGCCTGGGAACATGTCTGAGGCGTGATTCTGGAATCCTGTGGCCTGGGAATATGACATCTGTTTAGATTGTGGAATACTGTGCCCTGGGAACCTAACTGAGGCTTGGTTCTGGAACCCTGTGGACTGGGAACATGACTGAGGTTTTATTCTGGAACCCTGTAGACTGGGAATATAACTGAGGATTGATACTGGAACCCTGTTGCCTGGGAACATTACATCAGTGGATTCTGGAACCCTGTGGCCGGGGAACATGAGAACGGTTTGATTCTGGAACCCTGTGGCCTGGGAACATGTCTGAGGTTTGATGGTGGAAACCTGTGGCTTGGCAACATGACTGAGGTTTGTTTCTGGAACCCTGTTCCCTGGGAACATGACTGAGGTTTGATTCCGGAACCCTGTAGCCTGGGAACATAACTGAGGATTAATTCTTGAACCCTGTGGCCTGGGAACATGACATCGGTGGATTCTGGAACCCTGTGGCCTGGGAACATTACATCGGTGGATTCTGGAACCCTCTGGCCAGGGAACATGAGAACGGTTTGATTCTGGAACCCTGTGTCCTGGAAACTTGTCTGAGGTTTGATGGTGGAAACCTGTGACCAGGCAACATGACTGAGGGTTGATGGTGGAACCCTGTGGCCTGGAAAGATGACTTAGGTTTGATTGTGGAACACTCTGGCCTGGGAACATGACTGAGGCTTGCTGGTGGAACCGTGGCCTAGCAAAAGGACTGAGGTTTGATTGTGGGACCCTCTGGCCTGGGAATATGACTGAGGTTTAATTGTGGTACCCTGTGGCCTGAGAACATGACTGGGATTTTATTTTTGAAACCTGTGTCCAGGGAACATGACTGAGGTTTGATTCTGGAACCCTGGGTCCTGGGAACATGACTGAGGCTTGAATCTGGAACCATGTGGCCTGGGAATATGACTGAGGTTTGATTTTGGAAACCATTGGCCTGAGAACATGCCTGATGTGAGATTGTGGAATCCTGTGGCTTGGGAACATGACATCGGTTTGGATTCTGGTACCCTGTTGCCTGGGAACATGAAATCGGATTGATTCTGGAAACCTGTGGCCTGGGAATATGAGTGAGGTTTGATTCTGGAACCATGTGGCCTGGGAACATGACATCTGTTTAGTTTGTGGAATACTGTGCCCCGGTAACCTGACTGAGCCTTGGTTCTGGAACCCTGTGGACTGGCAACATGACTGAGGCTTGATTGTAGAACCCTCTGTCCTGGAAACATGACTGCGACCTGATACTTGAAACCCATGGCCTGGGAACTAGACATTGGTTTGATTCTGGAACCCTGTGGCCAGGGAACATGACAGAGGCGTGATTCTGGAATCCTGTGACCTTGGAACATGACATCTGTTTAGATTGTGGAATACTGTGCCCTGGGAATCTGACTGAGGCTTGGATCTGGAACCCTGTGCACTGGGAACATGACTGAAGTTTTATTCTGGAATCCTGTGGCCTGGGAACATGACATCAGTGGATTCTGGAACCCTGTGGCCTGGGAACATGAGAACGGTTTGATTCTGGAACCCTGTGGCCTGGGAACATGTCTGAGGAGTGATTCTGGAATCCTGTGGCCTGGGAATATGACATCTGTTTAGATTGTGGAATACTGTGCCCTGGGAACCTAACTGAGGCTTGGTTCTGGAACCCTGTGGACTGGGAACATGACTGAGGTTTTATTCTGGAACCCTGTAGACTGGGAATATAACTGAGGATTGATACTGGAACCCTGTTGCCTGGGAACATTACATCAGTGGATTCTGGAACCCTGTGGCCGGGGAACATGAGAACGGTTTGATTCTGGAACCCTGTGGCCTGGGAACATGTCTGAGGTTTGATGGTGGAAACCTGTGGCTTGGCAACATGACTGAGGTTTGTTCCTGGAACCCTGTTCCCTGGGAACATGACTGAGGTTTGATTCCGGAACCCTGTAGCCTGGGAACATAACTGAGGATTAATTCTGGAACCCTGTGGCCTGGGAACATGACATCGGTGGATTCTGGAACCCTCTGGCCATGGAACATGAGAACGGTTTGATTCTGGAACCCTGTGTCCTGGAAACTTGTCTGAGGTTTGATGGTGGAAACCTGTGACCAGGCAACATGACTGAGGGTTGATGGTGGAACCCTGTGGCCTGGAAAGATGACTTAGGTTTGATTGTGGAACACTCTGGCCTGGGAACATGACTGAGGCTTGCTGGTGGAACCGTGGCCTAGCAAAAGGACTGAGGTTTGATTGTGGAACCCTCTGGCCTGGGAATATGACTGAGGTTTAGTTGTGGTACCCTGTGGCCTGAGAACATGACTGGGATTTTATTTTTGAAACCTGTGTCCAGGGAACATGACTGAGGTTTGATTCTGGAACCCTGGGTCCTGGGAACATGACTGAGGTTTGAATCTGGAACCATGTGGCCTGGGAATATGACTGAGGTTTGATTCTGGAAACCATTGGCCTGGGAACATGCCTGATGTGAGATTGTGGAATCCTGTGGCTTGGGAACATGACATCGGTTTGGATTCTGGTACTCTGTTGCCTGGGAACATGAAATCGGATTGATTCTGGAAACCTGTGGCCTGGGAATATGAGTGAGGTTTGATTCTGGAACCATGTGGCCTGGGAACATGACATCTGTTTAGTTTGTGGAATACTGTGCCCCGGTAACCTGACTGAGCCTTGGTTCTGGAACCCTGTGGACTGGGAACATGACTGAGGTTTGATTCTGGAACCCTGTAGCCAGGGAACATATCTGAGGATTGATTCTGGAACCCTGTGGCCTGGGAACATGACATCGGTGGATTCTGGAACCCTGTGGCCAGGGAACATGAGAACGGTTTGATTCTGGAACCCTGTGTCCTGGAAACTTGTCTGAGGTTTGATGGTGGAAACCTCTGACCTGGCAACATGACTGAGGTTTAATTCTGGAAGACTGTGGCCAGGGAACATGATCTCGGGTTGACTCTGGAAACCTGTGTCCTGGGAACATGACTGAGGTTTGCTTCTGGAAACCTGTGGCCTGGGAACATGGCTGAGGTTTGATTGTGGAACCCCCTGGCCTGGGAACATGACTGTGGTTTGAATCTGGAACCCTGTGGCCTGGGAACATGACATCGGTTGGATTCTGGAATCCTGTGGCCTGGGAACAAGACTGAGGTTTGATTGTGCAACCCTCTGGCCTGGGAACATGACTGTGGTTTGATTCTGAAACCCTGTGGCCTGGGAAAATGACTGAGGTTTGTTTCTGGAAGCCTGTTCCCTGGGAACATGACTGAGGTTGGATTCTGGACACCTGTGTTCTGGGAAATTGAATGAGGTTTGATTGTTGAAACCTGTGCCCTGCGAACATGACTGAGGTTTGATAATGGAAACATGTGGCCTGGGATCATGACTGAGGTTTGATGGTGGACCACTCTTGACTGGCAAAATGACTGAGGCTGGATTTTGAAACCCTGTGGCCTGGCAACATGACTGAAGCCTGATTCTGAAACCCTGTGGCCTGGGAACATGAGAAAGGTTTGATTCTGGAACCCTGTGGCTTGGGAATATGTCTGAGGTTTGATGGTGGAAACCTGTGGCCTGGCAACATGACTGAGGTTTGTTACTGGAACCCTGTTCCCTGGGAACATGAGTGAGGTTTGCTTCTGGACACCTTTGTCCTGGGAACATGACTGTGCTTTGATTGTGGAAACCTGTGGCCTGCGAACATGACTGAGGTTTGATTCTGGAACCATGTGTCATGGGAATATGACTGAGGTTTGATTCTGGAAATCTGTGGCCTGGGAACTTGACTGAGGTTTGATGGCAGAAACCTGTGGACTGGCAACATGACTGAGGTTTGACTGTAGAACCCTGTGCCCTGGAAACATGACTGTGGCCTGTTACTGGAAACCCATGGCCTAGGAACTTGACATTGGTTTGATTCTGGAGCCCTGTGGCCTGGGAACATGACTGAGGCGTGATTCTGGAAACCTGTGGCCTGGGAACATGACATCTGTTTAGATTGTGGAATACTGTGCCCTGGGAACCTGACTGAAGGCTTGGTTCTGGAACCCTGTGCACTGGGAACATGACTGAGGATTGATTCTGGGACCATGTGGCCTGGGTATATGACTGTGGTTTGATTCTGGAGGGCATTGTCCTGGGAACATGACTTATGTTAGATTGTGGAATCCTGTGGCCTGGGAACATGACATCGGTTTGGATTCTGGTACCCTGTTGCCTGGGAACATGAAATCGGTTTGATTGTGGAAACCTGTGGTCTGGCAATATGACTGAGGTTTGATGGTGGTACCCTATGGCCTGGCAACATGACTGAGGTTTAATTCTGGATGCTTGTGGCCTGGGAACATGACTGAGGCGTGATTCTGGAATCCTGTGGCCTGGGAATATGACATCTGTTTAGATTGTGGAATACTGTGCCATGGGAACCTGACTGAGGCTTGGTTCTGGAACCCTGTGGACTGGGAACATGACTGAGGTTTTATTCTGGAACCCTGTAGACTGGGAATATAACTGAGGATTGATACTGGAACCCTGTTGCCTGGGAACATTACATCAGTGGATTCTGGAACCCTGTGGCCTGGGAACATGAGAACGGTTTGATTCTGGAACCCTGTGGCCTGGGAACATGTCTCAGGTTTGATGGTGGAAACCTGTGGCTTGGCAACATGACTGAGGTTTGTTTCTGGAACCCTGTTCCCTGGGAACATGACTGAGGTTTGATTCCGGAACCCTGTAGCCTGGGAACATAACTGAGGATTAATTCTGGAACCCTGTGGCCTGGGAACATGACATCGGTGGATTCTGGAACCCTGTGGCCTGGGAACATTACATCGGTGGATTCTGGAACCCTGTGGCCAGGGAACATGAGAACGGTTTGATTCTGGAACGCTGTGTCCTGGAAACTTGTCTGAGGTTTGATGGTGGAAACCTGTGACCAGGCAACATGACTGAGGGTTGATGGTGGAACCCTGTGGCCTGGAAAGATGACTTAGGTTTGATTGTGGAACACTCTGGCCTGGGAACATGACTGAGGCTTGCTGGTGGAACCGTGGCCTAGCAAAAGGACTGAGGTTTGATTGTGGGACCCTCTGGCCTGGGAATATGACTGAGGTTTAGTTGTGGTAACCTGTGGCCTGAGAACATGACTGGGATTTTATTTTTGAAACCTGTGTCCAGGGAACATGACTGAGGTTTGATTCTGGAACCCTGGGTCCTGGGAACATGACTGAGGTTTGAATCTGGAACCATGTGGCCTGGGAATATGACTGAGGTTTGATTCTGGAAACCATTGGCCTGGGAACATGCCTGATGTGAGATTGTGGAATCCTGTGGCTTGGGAACATGACATCGGTTTGGATTCTGGTACCCTGTTGCCTGGGAACATGAAATCGGATTGATTCTGGAAACCTGTGGCCTGGGAATATGAGTGAGGTTTGATTCTGGAACCATGTGGCCTGGGAACATGACATCTGTTTAGTTTGTGGAATACTGTGCCCCGGTAACCTGACTGAGCCTTGGTTCTGGAACCCTGTGGACTGGGAACATGACTGAGGTTTGATTCTGGAACCCTGTAGCCAGGGAACATAAATGAGGATTGATTCTGGAACCCTGTGGCCTGGGAACATGACATCGGTGGATTCTGGAACCCTGTGGCCAGGGAACATGAGAACGGTTTGATTCTGGAACCCTGTGTCCTGGAAACTTGTCTGAGGTTTGATGGTGGAAACCTCTGACCTGGCAACATGACTGAGGTTTAATTCTGGAAGACTGTGGCCAGGGAACATGATCTCGGGTTGACTCTGGAAACCTGTGTCCTGGGAACATGACTGAGGTTTGCTTCTGGAAACCTGTGGCCTGGGAACATGGCTGAGGTTTGATTGTGGAACCCCCTGGCCTGGGAACATGACTGTGGTTTGAATCTGGAACCCTGTGGCCTGGGAACATGACATTGGTTGGATTCTGGAATCCTGTGGCCTGGGAACAAGACTGAGGTTTGATTGTGCAACCCTCTGGCCTGGGAACATGACTGTGGTTTGATTCTGAAACCCTGTGGCCTGGGAAAATGACTGAGGTTTGTTTCTGGAAGCCTGTTCCCTGGGAACATGACTGAGGTTGGATTCTGGACACCTGTGTTCTGGGAAATTGAATGAGGTTTGATTGTTGAAACCTGTGCCCTGCGAACATGACTGAGGTTTGATAATGGAAACATGTGTCCTGGGAATATGACTGAGGTTTGATTCTGGAAACCTGTGGCCTGGGATAATGACTGAGGTTTCATTGTGGAAACATGTGGCCTGGGATCATGACTGAGGTTTGATGGTGGACCACTCTTGACTGGCAAAATGACTGAGGCTGGATTTTGGAACCCTGTGGCCTGGCAACATGACTGAAGCCTGATTCTGAAACCCTGTGGCCTGGGAACATGAGAAAGGTTTGATTCTGGAACCCTGTGGCTTGGGAATATGTCTGAGGTTTGATGGTGGAAACCTGTGGCCTGGCAACATGACTGAGGTTTGTTACTGGAACCCTGTTCCCTGGGAACATGAGTGAGGTTTGCTTCTGGACACCTTTGTCCTGGGAACATGACCGTGCTTTGATTGTGGAAACCTGTGGCCTGCGAACATGACTGAGGTTTGATTCTGGAACCATGTGTCATGGGAATATGACTGAGGTTTGATTCTGGAAATCTGTGGCCTGGGAACTTGACTGAGGTTTGATGGCAGAAACCTGTGGACTGGCGACATGACTGAGGTTTGATTGTAGAACCCTCTGTCCTGGAAACATGACTGCGACCTGATACTTGAAACCCATGGCCTGGGAACTTGACATTGGTTTGATTCTGGAACCCTGTGGCCAGGGAACATGACAGAGGCGTGATTCTGGAATCCTGTGGCCTGGAAACATGACATCTGTTTAGATTGTGGAATACTGTGCCATGGGAACCTGACTGAGGCTTGGTTCTGGAACCCTGTGGACTGGGAACATGACTGAGGTTTTATTCTGGAATCCTGTGGCCTGGGAACATGACATCAGTGGATTCTGGAACCCTGTGGCCTGGGAACATGAGAACGGTTTGATTCTGGAACCCTATGGCCTGGGAACATGTCTGAGGTTTCATGGTGGAAACCTGTGGCTTGGCAACATGACTGAGGTTTGTTACTGGAACCCTGTTCCCTGGGAACATGACTGAGGTTTGATTCTGGACACCTTTGTGCTGGGAACATGACTGTGGTTTGATTGTGGAACCATGGGTCCTGCAAACATGACTGAGGTTTGATTCTGGAACCATGTGACCTGGGAATATGACTGCGGTTTGATTCTGGAAATCTGTGTCCTGGGAACTTGACTGAGGTTTGATGGCAGAAACCTGTGGACTGGCAACATGACTGAGGTTTGACTGTAGAACCCTGTGCCCTGGAAACATGACTGCGGCCTGGTACTGGAAACCCATGGCCTAGGAACTTGACATTGGTTTGATTCTGGAACCCTGTGGCCTGGGAACATGACTGAGGCGTGATTCTGGAAACCTGTGGCCTGGGAACATGACATCTGTTTAGATTGTGGAATACTGTGCCCTGGGAACCTGACTGAAGGCTTGGTTCTGGAATCCTGTGGACTGGGAACATGACTGAGGATTGATTCTGGGACCATGTGGCCTGGGTATATGACTGTGGTTTGATTCTGGAGGGCATTGTCCTGGGAACATGACTTATGTTAGATTGTGGAATCCTGTGGCCTGGGAACATGACATCGGTTTGGATTCTGGTACCCTGTTGCCTGGGAACATGAAATCGGTTTGATTGTGGAAACCTGTGGTCTGGCAATATGACTGAGGTTTGATGGTGGTACCCTATGGCCTGGCAACATGACTGAGGTTTAATTCTGGATGCTTGTGGCCTGGGAACATGACTGAGGCGTGATTCTGGACACCTGGGGCCTGGGAATATGACATCTGTTTAGATTGTGGAATACTGTGCCCTGGGAACCTGACTGAGGCTTGGATCTGGAACCCTGTGCACTGGGAACATGACTGAAGTTTTATTCTGGAACCCTGTGGCCTAGGAACATGAGAACGGTTTGATTCTGGAACCCTATGGCCTGGGAACATGTCTGAGGTTTCATGGTGGAAACCTGTGGCTTGGCAACATGACTGAGGTTTGATTCCGGAACCCTGTAGCCTGGGAACATAACTGAGGATTAATTCTGGAACCCTGTGGCCTGGGAACATGACATCGGTGGATTCTGGAACCCTGTGGCCTGGGAACATTACATCGGTGGATTCTGGAACCCTCTGGCCAGGGAACATGAGAACGGTTTGATTCTGGAACGCTGTGTCCTGGAAACTTGTCTGAGGTTTGATGGTGGAAACCTGTGACCAGGCAACATGACTGAGGGTTGATGGTGGAACCCTGTGGCCTGGAAAGATGACTTAGGTTTGATTGTGGAACACTCTGGCCTGGGAACATGACTGAGGCTTGCTGGTGGAACCGTGGCCTAGCAAAAGGACTGAGGTTTGATTGTGGAACCCTCTGGCCTGGGAATATGACTGAGGTTTAGTTGTGGTACCCTGTGGCCTGAGAACATGACTGGGATTTTATTTTTGAAACCTGTGTCCAGGGAACATGACTGAGGTTTGATTCTGGAACCCTGGGTCCTGGGAACATGACTGAGGTTTGAATCTGGAACCATGTGGCCTGGGAATATGACTGAGGTTTGATTCTGGAAACCATTGGCCTGGGAACATGCCTGATGTGAGATTGTGGAATCCTGTGGCTTGGGAACATGACATCGGTTTGGATTCTGGTACCCTGTTGCCTGGGAACATGAAATCGGATTGATTCTGGAAACCTGTGGCCTGGGAATATGAGTGAGGTTTGATTCTGGAACCATGTGGCCTGGGAACATGACATCTGTTTAGTTTGTGGAATACTGTGCCCCGGTAACCTGACTAAGCCTTGGTTCTGGAACCCTGTGGACTGGCAACATGACTGAGGTTTGATTGTAGAACCCTCTGTCCTGGAAACATGACTGCGACCTGATACTTGAAACCCATGGCCTGGGAACTAGACATTGGTTTGATTCTGGAACCCTGTGGCCAGGGAACATGACAGAGGCGTGATTCTGGAATCCTGTGGCCTTGGAACATGACATCTGTTTAGATTGTGGAATACTGTGCCCTGGGAACCTGACTGAGGCTTGGATCTGGAACCCTGTGCACTGGGAACATGACTGAAGTTTTTTTCTGGAATCCTGTGGCCTGGGAACATGACATCAGTGGATTCTGGAACCCTGTGGCCTGGGAACATGAGAACGGTTTGATTCTGGAACCCTGTGGCCTGGGAACATGTCTGAGGCGTGATTCTGGAATCCTGTGGCCTGGGAATATGACATCTGTTTAGATTGTGGAATACTGTGCCCTGGGAACCTAACTGAGGCTTGGTTCTGGAACCCTGTGGACTGGGAACATGACTGAGGTTTTATTCTGGAACCCTGTAGACTGGGAATATAACTGAGGATTGATACTGGAACCCTGTTGCCTGGGAACATTACATCAGTGGATTCTGGAACCCTGTGGCCGGGGAACATGAGAACGGTTTGATTCTGGAACCCTGTGGCCTGGGAACATGTCTGAGGTTTGATGGTGGAAACCTGTGGCTTGGCAACATGACTGAGGTTTGTTCCTGGAACCCTGTTCCCTGGGAACATGACTGAGGTTTGATTCCGGAACCCTGTAGCCTGGGAACATAACTGAGGATTAATTCTGGAACCCTGTGGCCTGGGAACATGACATCGGTGGATTCTGGAACCCTGTGGCCTGGGAACATTACATCGGTGGATTCTGGAACCCTGTGGCCAGGGAACATGAGAACGGTTTGATTCTGGAACCCTGTGTCCTGGAAACTTGTCTGAGGTTTGATGGTGGAAACCTGTGGCTTGGCAACATGACTGAGGTTTGTTCCTGGAACCCTGTTCCCTGTGAACATGACTGAGGTTTGATTCCGGAACCCTGTAGCCTGGGAACATAACTGAGGATTAATTCTGGAACCCTGTGGCCTGGGAACATGACATCGGTGGATTCTGGAACCCTGTGGCCTGGGAACATGACATCGGTGGATTCTGGAACCCTGTGGCCAGGGAACATGAGAACGGTTTGATTCTGGAACCCTGTGTCCTGGAAACTTGTCTGAGGTTTGATGGTGGAAACCTGTGACCAGGCAACATGACTGAGGGTTGATGGTGGAACCCTGTGGCCTGGAAAGATGACTTAGGTTTGATTGTGGAACACTCTGGCCTGGGAACATGACTGAGGCTTGCTGGTGGAACCGTGGCCTAGCAAAAGGACTGAGGTTTGATTGTGGAACCCTCTGGCCTGGGAATATGACTGAGGTTTAGTTGTGGTACCCTGTGGCCTGAGAACATGACTGGGATTTTATTTTTGAAACCTGTGTCCAGGGAACATGACTGAGGTTTGATTCTGGAACCCTGGGTCCTGGGAACATGACTGAGGTTTGAATCTGGAACCATGTGGCCTGGGAATATGACTGAGGTTTGATTCTGGAAACCATTGGCCTGGGAACATGCCTGATGTGAGATTGTGGAATCCTGTGGCTTGGGAACATGACATCGGTTTGGATTCTGGTACCCTGTTGCCTGGGAACATGAAATCGGATTGATTCTGGAAACCTGTGGCCTGGGAATATGAGTGAGGTTTGATTCTGGAACCATGTGGCCTGGGAACATGACATCTGTTTAGTTTGTGGAATACTGTGCCCCGGTAACCTGACTGAGCCTTGGTTCTGGAACCCTGTGGCCTGGGAACATGACATCGGTGGATTCTGGAACCCTGTGGCCAGGGAACATGAGAACGGTTTGATTCTGGAACCCTGTGTCCTGGAAACTTGTCTGAGGTTTGATGGTGGAAACCTCTGACCTGGCAACATGACTGAGGTTTAATTCTGGAAGACTGTGGCCAGGGAACATGATATCGGGTTGACTCTGGAAACCTGTGTCCTGGGAACATGACTGAGGTTTGCTTCTGGAAACCTGTGGCCTGGGAACATGGCTGAGGTTTGATTGTGGAACCCCCTGGTCTGGGAACATGACTGTGGTTTGAATCTGGAACCCTGTGGCCTGGGAACATGACATCGGTTGGATTCTGGAATCCTGTGGCCTGGGAACAAGACTGAGGTTTGATTGTGCAACCCTCTGGCCTGGGAACATGACTGTGGTTTGATTCTGAAACCCTGTGGCCTGGGAAAATGACTGAGGTTTGTTTCTGGAAGCCTGTTCCCTGGGAACATGACTGAGGTTGGATTCTGGACACCTGTGTTCTGGGAAATTGAATGAGGTTTGATTGTTGAAACCTGTGCCCTGCGAACATGACTGAGGTTTGATAATGGAAACATGTGTCCTGGGAATATGACTGAGGTTTGATTCTGGAAACCTGTGGCCTGGGATAATGACTGAGGTTTCATTGTGGAAACATGTGGCCTGGGATCATGACTGAGGTTTGATGGTGGACCACTCTTGACTGGCAAAATGACTGAGGCTGGATTTTGGAACCCTGTGGCCTGGCAACATGACTGAAGCCTGATTCTGAAACCCTGTGGCCTGGGAACATGAGAAAGGTTTGATTCTGAAACCCTGTGGCTTGGGAATATGTCTGAGGTTTGATGGTGGAAACCTGTGGCCTGGCAACATGACTGAGGTTTGTTACTGGAACCCTGTTCCCTGGGAACATGAGTGAGGTTTGCTTCTGGACACCTTTGTCCTGGGAACATGACCGTGCTTTGATTGTGGAAACCTGTGGCCTGCGTACATGACTGAGGTTTGATTCTGGAACCATGTGTCATGGGAATATGACTGAGGTTTGATTCTGGAAATCTGTGGCCTGGGAACTTGACTGAGGTTTGATGGCAGAAACCTGTGGACTGGCAACATGACTGAGGTTTGATTGTAGAACCCTCTGTCCTGGAAACATGACTGCGACCTGATACTTGAAACCCATGGCCTGGGAACTTGACATTGGTTTGATTCTGGAACCCTGTGGCCAGGGAACATGACAGAGGCGTGATTCTGGAATCCTGTGGCCTTGGAACATGACATCTGTTTAGATTGTGGAATACTGTGCCCTGGGAACCTGACTGAAGGCTTGGTTCTGGAACCCTGTGCACTGGGACATGACTGAGGATTGATTCTGGGACCATGTGGCCTGGGTATATGACTGTGGTTTGATTCTGGAGGGCATTGTCCTGGGAACATGACTTATGTTAGATTGTGGAATCCTGTGGCCTGGGAACATGACATCGGTTTGGATTCTGGTACCCTGTTGCCTGGGAACATGAAATCGGTTTGATTGTGGACACCTGTGGTCTGGCAATATGACTGAGGTTTGATGGTGGTACCCTATGGCCTGGCAACATGACTGAGGTTTTATTCTGGATGCTTGTGGCCTGGGAACATGACTGAGGCGTGATTCTGGAATCCTGTGGCCTGGGAATATGACATCTGTTTAGATTGTGGAATACTGTGCCCTGGGAACCTAACTGAGGCTTGGTTCTGGAACCCTGTGGACTGGGAACATGACTGAGGTTTTATTCTGGAACCCTGTAGACTGGGAATATAACTGAGGATTGATACTGGAACCCTGTTGCCTGGGAACATTACATCAGTGGATTCTGGAACCCTGTGGCCGGGGAACATGAGAACGGTTTGATTCTGGAACCCTGTGGCCTGGTAACATGTCTGAGGTTTGATGGTGGAATCCTGTGGCTTGGCAACATGACTGAGGTTTGTTTCTGGAACCCTGTTCCCTGGGAACATGACTGAGGTTTGATTCCAGAACCCTGTAGCCTGGGAACATAACTGAGGATTAATTCTGGAACCCTGTGGCCTGGGAACATGACATCGGTGGATTCTGGAACCCTGTGGCCTGGGAACATTACATCGGTGGATTCTGGAACCCTCTGGCCAGGGAACATGAGAACGGTTTGATTCTGGAACCCTGTGTCCTGGAAACTTGTCTGAGGTTTGATGGTGGAAACCTGTGACCAGGCAACATGACTGAGGGTTGATGGTGGAACCCTGTGGCCTGGAAAGATGACTTAGGTTTGATTGTGGAACACTCTGGCCTGGGAACATGACTGAGGCTTGCTGGTGGAACCGTGGCCTAGCAAAAGGACTGAGGTTTGATTGTGGAACCCTCTGGCCTGGGAATATGACTGAGGTTTAGTTGTGGTACCCTGTGGCCTGAGAACATGACTGGGATTTTATTTTTGAAACCTGTGTCCAGGGAACATGACTGAGGTTTGATTCTGGAACCCTGGGTCCTGGGAACATGACTGAGGTTTGAATCTGGAACCATGTGGCCTGGGAATATGACTGAGGTTTGATTCTGGAAACCATTGGCCTGGGAACATGCCTGATGTGAGATTGTGGAATCCTGTGGCTTGGGAACATGACATCGGTTTGGATTCTGGTACCCTGTTGCCTGGGAACATGAAATCGGATTGATTCTGGAAACCTGTGGCCTGGGAATATGAGTGAGGTTTGATTCTGGAACCATGTGGCCTGGGAACATGACATCTGTTTAGTTTGTGGAATACTGTGCCCCGGTAACCTGACTGAGCCTTGGTTCTGGAACCCTGTGGACTGGGAACATGAGTGAGGTTTGAATCTGGAACCCTGTAGCCTGGGAACATAACTGAGGATTGATTCTGGAACCCTGTGGCCTGGGAACATGACATCGGTGGATTCTGGAACCCTGTGGCCAGGGAACATGAGAACGGTTTGATTCTGGAACCCTGTGTCCTGGAAACTTGTCTGAGGTTTGATGGTGGAACCCTGTGGCCTGGAAAGATGACTTAGGTTTGATTGTGGAACACTCTGGCCTGGGAACATGACTGAGGCTTGTTGGTGGAACCGTGGCCTAGCAAAAGGACTGAGGTTTGATTGTGGAACCCCCTGGCCTGGGAATATGACTGAGGTTTGATTCTGGAAACCATTGGCCTGGGAACATGCCTGATGTGAGATTGTGGAATCCTGTGGCTTGGGAACATGACATCGGTTTGGATTCTGGTACCCTGTTGCCTGGGAACATGAAATCGGATTGATTCTGGAAACCTGTGGCCTGGGAATATGAGTGAGGTTTGATTCTGGAACCATGTGGCCTGGGAACATGACATCTGTTTAGTTTGTGGAATACTGTGCCCCGGTAACCTGACTGAGCCTTGGTTCTGGAACCCTGTGTCCTGGAAACTTGTCTGAGGTTTGATGGTGGAAACCTCTGACCTGGCAACATGACTGAGGTTTAATTCTGGAAGACTGTGGCCAGGGAACATGATCTCGGGTTGACTCTGGAAACCTGTGTCCTGGGAACATGACTGAGGTTTGCTTCTGGAAACCTGTGGCCTGGGAACATGGCTGAGGTTTGATTGTGGAACCCCCTGGCCTGGGAACATGACTGTGGTTTGAATCTGGAACCCTGTGGCCTGGGAACATGACATCGGTTGGATTCTGGAATCCTGTGGCCTGGGAACAAGACTGAGGTTTGATTGTGCAACCCTCTGGCCTGGGAACATGACTGTGGTTTGATTCTGAAACCCTGTGGCCTGGGAAAATGACTGAGGTTTGTTTCTGGAAGCCTGTTCCCTGGGAACATGACTGAGGTTGGATTCTGGACACCTGTGTTCTGGGAAATTGAATGAGGTTTGATTGTTGAAACCTGTGCCCTGCGAACATGACTGAGGTTTGATAATGGAAACATGTGTCCTGGGAATATGACTGAGGTTTGATTCTGGAAACCTGTGGCCTGGGATAATGACTGAGGTTTCATTGTGGAAACATGTGGCCTGGGATCATGACTGAGGTTTGATGGTGGACCACTCTTGACTGGCAAAATGACTGAGGCTGGATTTTGAAACCCTGTGGCCTGGCAACATGACTGAAGCCTGATTCTGAAACCCTGTGGCCTGGGAACATGAGAAAGGTTTGATTCTGGAACCCTGTGGCTTGGGAATATGTCTGAGGTTTGATGGTGGAAACCTGTGGCCTGGCAACATGACTGAGGTTTGTTACTGGAACCCTGTTCCCTGGGAACATGAGTGAGGTTTGCTTCTGGACACCTTTGTCCTGGGAACATGACTGTGCTTTGATTGTGGAAACCTGTGTCCTGCGAACATGACTGAGGTTTGTTCCTGGAACCCTGTTCCCTGGGAACATGACTGAGGTTTGATTCCGGAACCCTGTAGCCTGGGAACATAACTGAGGATTAATTCTGGAACCCTGTGGCCTGGGAACATGACATCGGTGGATTCTGGAACCCTGTGGCCTGGGAACATTACATCGGTGGATTCTGGAACCCTCTGGCTAGGGAACATGAGAACGGTTTGATTCTGGAACCCTGTGTCCTGGAAACTTGTCTGAGGTTTGATGGTGGAAACCTGTGACCAGGCAACATGACTGAGGGTTGATGGTGGAACCCTGTGGCCTGGAAAGATGACTTAGGTTTGATTGTGGAACACTCTGGCCTGGGAACATGACTGAGGCTTGCTGGTGGAACCGTGGCCTAGCAAAAGGACTGAGGTTTGATTGTGGGACCCTCTGGCCTGGGAATATGACTGAGGTTTAATTGTGGTACCCTGTGGCCTGAGAACATGACTGGGATTTTATTTTTGAAACCTGTGTCCAGGGAACATGACTGAGGTTTGATTCTGGAACCCTGGGTCCTGGGAACATGACTGAGGTTTGAATCTGGAACCATGTGGCCTGGGAATATGACTGAGGTTTGATTCTGGAAACCATTGGCCTGGGAACATGCCTGAAGTGAGATTGTGGAATCCTGTGGCTTGGGAACATGACATCGGTTTGGATTCTGGTACCCTGTTGCCTGGGAACATGAAATCGGATTGATTCTGGAAACCTGTGGCCTGGGAATATGAGTGAGGTTTGATTCTGGAACCATGTGGCCTGGGAACATGACATCTGTTTAGTTTGTGGAATACTGTGCCCTGGTAACCTGACTGAGCCTTGGTTCTGGAACCCTGTGGACTGGCAACATGACTGAGGTTTGATTGTAGAACCCTCTGTCCTGGAAACATGACTGCGACCTGATACTTGAAACCCATGGCCTGGGAAGTAGACATTGGTTTGATTCTGGAACCCTGTGGCCAGGGAACATGACAGAGGCGTGATTCTGAAATCCTGTGGCCTTGGAACATGACATCTGTTTAGATTGTGTAATACTGTGCCTTGGGAACCTGACTGAGGCTTGGATCTGGAACCCTGTGCACTGGTAACATGACTGAAGTTTTATTCTAGAATCCTGTGGCCTGGGAACATGACATGAGTGGATTCTGGAACCCTGTGTCCTGGGAACATGAGAACAGTTTGATTCTGGAACCCTGTGGCCTGGGAACATGTCTGAGGCGTGATTCTGTAATCCTGTGGCCTGGGAATATGACATCTGTTTAGATTGTGGAATACTGTGCCCTGGGAACCAAACTGAGGCTTGGTTCTGGAACCCTGTGGACTGGGAACATGACTGAGGTTTTATTCTGGAACCCTGTAGACTGGGAATATAACTGAGGATTGATACTGGAACCCTGTTGCCTGGGAACATTACATCAGTGGATTCTGGAACCCTGTGGCCGGGGAACATGAGAACGGTTTGATTCTGGAACCCTGTGGCCTGGGAACATGTCTGAGGTTTGATGGTGGAAACCTGTGGCTTGGCAACATGACTGAGGTTTGTTCCTGGAACCCTGTTCCCTGGGAACATGACTGAGGTTTGATTCCGGAACCCTGTAGCCTGGGAACATAACTGAGGATTAATTCTGGAACCCTGTGGCCTGGGAACATGACATCGGTGGATTCTGGAACCCTGTGGCCTGGGAACATTACATCGGTGGATTCTGGAACCCTCTGGCCAGGGAACATGAGAACGGTTTGATTCTGGAACCCTGTGTCCTGGAAACTTGTCTGAGGTTTGATGGTGGAAACCTGTGACCAGGCAACATGACTGAGGGTTGATGGTGGAACCCTGTGGCCTGGAAAGATGACTTAGGTTTGATTGTGGAACACTCTGGCCTGGGAACATGACTGAGGCTTGCTGGTGGAACCGTGGCCTAGCAAAAGGACTGAGGTTTGATTGTGGGACCCTCTGGCCTGGGAATATGACTGAGGTTTAGTTGTGGTACCCTGTGGCCTGAGAACATGACTGGGATTTTATTTTTGAAACCTGTGTCCAGGGAACATGACTGAGGTTTGATTCTGGAACCCTGGGTCCTGGGAACATGACTGAGGCTTGAATCTGGAACCATGTGGCCTGGGAATATGACTGAGGTTTGATTTTGGAAACCATTGGCCTGAGAACATGCCTGATGTGAGATTGTGGAATCCTGTGGCTTGGGAACATGACATCGGTTTGGATTCTGGTACCCTGTTGCCTGGGAACATGAAATCGGATTGATTCTGGAAACCTGTGGCCTGGGAATATGAGTGAGGTTTGATTCTGGAACCATGTGGCCTGGGAACATGACATCTGTTTAGTTTGTGGAATACTGTGCCCCGGTAACCTGACTGAGCCTTGGTTCTGGAACCCTGTGGACTGGCAACATGACTGAGGCTTGATTGTAGAACCCTCTGTCCTGGAAACATGACTGCGACCTGATACTTGAAACCCATGGCCTGGGAACTAGACATTGGTTTGATTCTGGAACCCTGTGGCCAGGGAACATGACAGAGGCGTGATTCTGGAATCCTGTGGCCTTGGAACATGACATCTGTTTAGATTGTGGAATACTGTGCCCTGGGAATCTGACTGAGGCTTGGATCTGGAACCCTGTGCACTGGGAACATGACTGAAGTTTTATTCTGGAATCCTGTGGCCTGGGAACATGACATCAGTGGATTCTGGAACCCTGTGGCCTGGGAACATGAGAACGGTTTGATTCTGGAACCCTGTGGCCTGGGAACATGTCTGAGGCGTGATTCTGGAATCCTGTGGCCTGGGAATATGACATCTGTTTAGATTGTAGAATACTGTGCCCTGGGAACCTAACTGAGGCTTGGTTCTGGAACCCTGTGGACTGGGAACATGACTGAGGTTTTATTCTGGAACCCTGTAGACTGGGAATATAACTGAGGATTGATACTGGAACCCTGTTGCCTGGGAACATTACATCAGTGGATTCTGGAACCCTGTGGCCGGGGAACATGAGAACGGTTTGATTCTGGAACCCTGTGGCCTGGGAACATGTCTGAGGTTTGATGGTGGAAACCTGTGGCTTGGCAACATGACTGAGGTTTGTTCCTGGAACCCTGTTCCCTGGGAACATGACTGAGGTTTGATTCCGGAACCCTGTAGCCTGGGAACATAACTGAGGATTAATTCTGGAACCCTGTGGCCTGGGAACATGACATCGGTGGATTCTGGAACCCTCTGGCCAGGGAACATGAGAACGGTTTGATTCTGGAACCCTGTGTCCTGGAAACTTGTCTGAGGTTTGATGGTGGAAACCTGTGACCAGGCAACATGACTGAGGGTTGATGGTGGAACCCTGTGGCCTGGAAAGATGACTTAGGTTTGATTGTGGAACACTCTGGCCTGGGAACATGACTGAGGCTTGCTGGTGGAACCGTGGCCTAGCAAAAGGACTGAGGTTTGATTGTGGAACCCTCTGGCCTGGGAATATGACTGAGGTTTAGTTGTGGTACCCTGTGGCCTGAGAACATGACTGGGATTTTATTTTTGAAACCTGTGTCCAGGGAACATGACTGAGGTTTGATTCTGGAACCCTGGGTCCTGGGAACATGACTGAGGTTTGAATCTGGAACCATGTGGCCTGGGAATATGACTGAGGTTTGATTCTGGAAACCATTGGCCTGGGAACATGCCTGATGTGAGATTGTGGAATCCTGTGGCTTGGGAACATGACATCGGTTTGGATTCTGGTACTCTGTTGCCTGGGAACATGAAATCGGATTGATTCTGGAAACCTGTGGCCTGGGAATATGAGTGAGGTTTGATTCTGGAACCATGTGGCCTGGGAACATGACATCTGTTTAGTTTGTGGAATACTGTGCCCCGGTAACCTGACTGAGCCTTGGTTCTGGAACCCTGTGGACTGGGAACATGACTGAGGTTTGATTCTGGAACCCTGTAGCCAGGGAACATATCTGAGGATTGATTCTGGAACCCTGTGGCCTGGGAACATGACATCGGTGGATTCTGGAACCCTGTGGCCAGGGAACATGAGAACCGTTTGATTCTGGAACCCTGTGTCCTAGAAACTTGTCTGAGGTTTGATGGTGGAAACCTCTGACCTGGCAACATGACTGAGCTTTAATTCTGGAAGACTGTGGCCAGGGAACATGACTGAGGTTTGCTTCTGGAAACCTGTGGCCTGGGAACATGGCTGAGGTTTGATTGTGGAACCCCCTGGCCTGGGAACATGACTGTGGTTTGAATCTGGAACCCTGTGGCCTGGGAACATGACATCGGTTGGATTCTGGAATCCTGTGGCCTGGGAACAAGACTGAGGTTTGATTGTGCAACCCTCTGGCCTGGGAACATGACTGTGGTTTTATTCTGAAACCCTGTGGCCTGGGAAAATGACTGAGGTTTGTTTCTGGAAGCCTGTTCCCTGGGAACATGACTGAGGTTGGATTCTGGACACCTGTGTTCTGGGAAATTGAATGAGGTTTGATTGTTGAAACCTGTGCCCTGCGAAGATGACTGAGGTTTGATAATGGAAACATGTGGCCTGGGATCATGACTGAGGTTTGATGGTGGACCACTCTTGACTGGCAAAATGACTGAGGCTGGATTTTGAAACCCTGTGGCCTGGGAACATGACTGAAGCCTGATTCTGAAACCCTGTGGCCTGGGAACATGAGAAAGGTTTGATTCTGGAACCCTGTGGCTTGGGAATATGTCTGAGGTTTGATGGTGGAAACCTGTGGCCTGGCAACATGACTGAGGTTTGTTACTGGAACCCTGTTCCCTGGGAACATGAGTGAGGTTTGCTTCTGGACACCTTTGTCCTGGGAACATGACTGTGCTTTGATTGTGGAAACCTGTGGCCTGCGAACATGACTGAGGTTTGATTCTGGAACCATGTGTCATGGGAATATGACTGAGGTTTGATTCTGGAAATCTGTGGCCTGGGAACTTGACTGAGGTTTGATGGCAGAAACCTGTGGACTGGCGACATGACTGAGGTTTGCTTGTAGAACCCTCTGTCCTGGAAACATGACTGCGACCTGATACTTGAAACCCATGGCCTGGGAACTTGACATTGGTTTGATTCTGGAACCCTGTGGCCAAGGAACATGACAGAGGCGTGATTCTGGAATCCTGTGGCCTGGGAACATGACATCAGTGGATTCTGGGACCCTGTGGCCTGGGAACATGAGAACGGTTTGATTCTGGAACCCTATGGCCTAGGAACATGTCTGAGGTTTCATGGTGGAAACCTGTGGCTTGGCAACATGACTGAGGTTTGTTACTGGAACCCTGTTCCCTGGGAACATGACTGAGGTTTGATTCTGGACACCTTTGTGCTGGGAACATGACTGTGGTTTGATTGTGGAACCATGGGTCCTGCAAACATGACTGAGGTTTGATTCTGGAACCATGTGACCTGGGAATATGACTGCGGTTTGATTCTGGAAATCTGTGTCCTGGGAACTTGACTGAGGTTTGATGGCAGAAACCTGTGGACTGGCAACATGACTGAGGTTTGACTGTAGAACCCTGTGCCCTGGAAACATGACTGTGGCCTGGTACTGGAAACCCATGGCCTAGGAACTTGACATTGGTTTGATTCTGGAGCCCTGTGGCCTGGGAACATGACTGAGGCGTGATTCTGGAAACCTGTGGCCTGGGAACATGACATCTGTTTAGATTGTGGAATACTGTGCCATGGGAACCTGACTGAGGCTTGGTTCTGGAACCCTGTGCACTGGGAACATGACTGAGGTTTTATTCTGGAATCCTGTGGCCTGGGAACATGACATCAGTGGATTCTGGAACCCTGTGGCCTGGGAACATGAGAACGGTTTGATTCTGGAACCCTATGGCCTGGGAACATGTCTGAGGTTTCATGGTGGAAACCTGTGGCTTGGCAACATGACTGAGGTTTGTTACTGGAACCCTGTTCCCTGGGAACATGACTGAGGTTTGATTCTGGACACCTTTGTGCTGGGAACATGACTGTGGTTTGATTGTGGAACCATGGGTCCTGCAAACATGACTGAGGTTTGATTCTGGAACCATGTGACCTGGGAATATGACTGCGGTTTGATTCTGGAAATCTGTGTCCTGGGAACTTGACTGAGGTTTGATGGCAGAAACCTGTGGACTGGCAACATGACTGAGGTTTGACTGTAGAACCCTGTGCCCTGGAAACATGACTGCGGCCTGGTACTGGAAATCCATGGCCTAGGAACTTGACATTGGTTTGATTCTGGAACCCTGTGGCCTGGGAACATGACTGAGGCGTGATTCTGGAAACCTGTGGCCTGGGAACATGACATCTGTTTAGATTGTGGAATACTGTGCCCTGGGAACCTGACTGAAGGCTTGGTTCTGGAACCCTGTGCACTGGGAACATGACTGAGGATTGATTCTGGGACCATGTGGCCTGGGTATATGACTGTGGTTTGATTCTGGAGGGCATTGTCCTGGGAACATGACTTATGTTAGATTGTGGAATCCTGTGGCCTGGGAACATGACATCGGTTTGGATTCTGGTACCCTGTTGCCTGGGAACATGAAATCAGTTTGATTGTGGAAACCTGTGGTCTGGCAATATGACTGAGGTTTGATGGTGGTACCCTATGGCCTGGCAACATGACTGAGGTTTAATTCTGGATGCTTGTGGCCTGGGAACATGACTGAGGCATGATTCTGGAATCCTGTGGCCTGGGAATATGACATCTGTTTAGATTGTGGAATACTGTGCCATGGGAACCTGACTGAGGCTTGGTTCTGGAACCCTGTGGACTGGGAACATGACTGAGGTTTTATTCTGGAACCCTGTAGACTGGGAATATAACTGAGGATTGATACTGGAACCCTGTTGCCTGGGAACATTACATCAGTGGATTCTGGAACCCTGTGGCCGGGGAACATGAGAACGGTTTGATTCTGGAACCCTGTGGCCTGGGAACATGTCTGAGGTTTGATGGTGGAAACCTGTGGCTTGGCAACATGACTGAGGTTTGTTCCTGGAACCCTGTTCCCTGGGAACATGACTGAGGTTTGATTCCGGAACCCTGTAGCCTGGGAACATAACTGAGGATTAATTCTGGAACCCTGTGGCCTGGGAACATGACATCGGTGGATTCTGGAACCCTGTGGCCTGGGAACATGACATCGGTGGATTCTGGAACCCTCTGGCCAGGGAACATGAGAACGGTTTGATTCTGGAACCCTGTGTCCTGGAAACTTGTCTGAGGTTTGATGGTGGAAACCTGTGACCAGGCAACATGACTGAGGGTTGATGGTGGAACCCTGTGGCCTGGAAAGATGACTTAGGTTTGATTGTGGAACACTCTGGCCTGGGAACATGACTGAGGCTTGCTGGTGGAACCGTGGCCTAGCAAAAGGACTGAGGTTTGATTGTGGAACCCTCTGGCCTGGGAATATGACTGAGGTTTAGTTGTGGTACCCTGTGGCCTGAGAACATGACTGGGATTTTATTTTTGAAACCTGTGTCCAGGGAACATGACTGAGGTTTGATTCTGGAACCCTGGGTCCTGGGAACATGACTGAGGTTTGAATCTGGAACCATGTGGCCTGGGAATATGACTGAGGTTTGATTCTGGAAACCATTGGCCTGGGAACATGCCTGATGTGAGATTGTGGAATCCTGTGGCTTGGGAACATGACATCGGTTTGGATTCTGGTACCCTGTTGCCTGGGAACATGAAATCGGATTGATTCTGGAAACCTGTGGCCTGGGAATATGAGTGAGGTTTGATTCTGGAACCATGTGGCCTGGGAACATGACATCTGTTTAGTTTGTGGAATACTGTGCCCCGGTAACCTGACTGAGCCTTGGTTCTGGAACCCTGTGGACTGGCAACATGACTGAGGTTTGAATCTGGAACCCTGTAGCCTGGGAACATAACTGAGGATTGATTCTGGAACCCTGTGGCCTGGGAACATGACATCGGTGGATTCTGGAACCCTGTGGCCAGGGAACATGAGAACGGTTTGATTCTGGAACCCTGTGTCCTGGAAACTTGTCTGAGGTTTGATGGTGGAAACCTCTGACCTGGCAACATGACTGAGGTTTAATTCTGGAAGACTGTGGCCAGGGAACATGATCTCGGGTTGACTCTGGAAACCTGTGTCCTGGGAACATGACTGAGGTTTGCTTCTGGAAACCTGTGGCCTGGGAACATGGCTGAGGTTTGATTGTGGAACCCCCTGGCCTGGGAACATGACTGTGGTTTGAATCTGGAACCCTGTGGCCTGGGAACATGACATCGGTTGGATTCTGGAATCCTGTGGCCTGGGAACAAGACTGAGGTTTGATTGTGCAACCCTCTGGCCTGGGAACATGACTGTGGTTTGATTCTGAAACCCTGTGGCCTGGGAAAATGACTGAGGTTTGTTTCTGGAAGCCTGTTCCCTGGGAACATGACTGAGGTTGGATTCTGGACACCTGTGTTCTGGGAAATTGAATGAGGTTTGATTGTTGAAACCTGTGCCCTGCGAACATGACTGAGGTTTGATAATGGAAACATGTGTCCTGGGAATATGACTGAGGTTTGATTCTGGAAACCTGTGGCCTGGGATAATGACTGAGGTTTCATTGTGGAAACATGTGGCCTGGGATCATGACTGAGGTTTGATGGTGGACCACTCTTAACTGGCAAAATGACTGAGGCTGGATTTTGAAACCCTGTGGCCTGGCAACATGACTGAAGCCTGATTCTGAAACCCTGTGGCCTGGGAACATGAGAAAGGTTTGATTCTGGAACCCTGTGGCTTGGGAATATGTCTGAGGTTTGATGGTGGAAACCTGTGGCCTGGCAACATGACTGAGGTTTGTTACTGGAACCCTGTTCCCTGGGAACATGAGTGAGGTTTGCTTCTGGACACCTTTGTCCTGGGAACATGACCGTGCTTTGATTGTGGAAACCTGTGGCCTGCGTACATGACTGAGGTTTGATTCTGGAACCATGTGTCATGGGAATATGACTGAGGTTTGATTCTGGAAATCTGTGGCCTGGGAACTTGACTGAGGTTTGATGGCAGAAACCTGTGGACTGGCAACATGACTGAGGTTTGATTGTAGAACCCTCTGTCCTGGAAACATGACTGCGACCTGATACTTGAAACCCATGGCCTGGGAACTTGACATTGGTTTGATTCTGGAACCCTGTGGCCAGGGAATATGACAGAGGCGTGATTCTGGAATCCTGTGGCCTGGGAACATGACATCTGTTTAGATTGTGGAATACTGTGCCCTGGGAACCTGACTGAAGGCTTGGTTCTGGAACCCTGTGCACTGGGAACATGACTGAGGATTGATTCTGGGACCATGTGGCCTGGGTATATGACTGTGGTTTGATTCTGGAGGGCATTGTCCTGGGAACATGACTTATGTTAGATTGTGGAATCCTGTGGCCTGGGAACATGACATCGGTTTGGATTCTGGTACCCTGTTGCCTGGGAACATGAAATCGGTTTGATTGTGGAAACCTGTGGTCTGGCAATATGACTGAGGTTTGATGGTGGTACCCTATGGCCTGGCAACATGACTGAGGTTTAATTCTGGATGCTTGTGGCCTGGGAACATGACTGAGGCGTGATTCTGGAATCCTGTGGCCTGGGAATATGACATCTGTTTAGATTGTGGAATACTGTGCCCTGGGAACCTAACTGAGGCTTGGTTCTGGAACCCTGTGGACTGGGAACATGACTGAGGATTTATTCTGGAACCCTGTAGACTGGGAATATAACTGAGGATTGATACTGGAACCCTGTTGCCTGGGAACATTACATCAGTGGATTCTGGAACCCTGTGGCCGGGGAACATGAGAACGGTTTGATTCTGGAACCCTGTGGCCTGGGAACATGTCTGAGGTTTGATGGTGGAAACCTGTGGCTTGGCAACATGACTGAGGTTTGTTCCTGGAACCCTGTTCCCTGGGAACATGACTGAGGTTTGATTCCGGAACCCTGTAGCCTGGGAACATAACTGAGGATTAATTCTGGAACCCTGTGGCCTGGGAACATGACATCGGTGGATTCTGGAACCCTGTGGCCTGGGAACATGACATCGGTGGATTCTGGAACCCTCTGGCCAGGGAACATGAGAACGGTTTGATTCTGGAACCCTGTGTCCTGGAAACTTGTCTGAGGTTTGATGGTGGAAACCTGTGACCAGGCAACATGACTGAGGGTTGATGGTGGAACCCTGTGGCCTGGAAAGATGACTTAGGTTTGATTGTGGAACACTCTGGCCTGGGAACATGACTGAGGCTTGCTGGTGGAACCGTGGCCTAGCAAAAGGACTGAGGTTTGATTGTGGAACCCTCTGGCCTGGGAATATGACTGAGGTTTAGTTGTGGTACCCTGTGGCCTGAGAACATGACTGGGATTTTATTTTTGAAACCTGTGTCCAGGGAACATGACTGAGGTTTGATTCTGGAACCCTGGGTCCTGGGAACATGACTGAGGTTTGAATCTGGAACCATGTGGCCTGGGAATATGACTGAGGTTTGATTCTGGAAACCATTGGCCTGGGAACATGCCTGATGTGAGATTGTGGAATCCTGTGGCTTGGGAACATGACATCGGTTTGGATTCTGGTACCCTGTTGCCTGGGAACATGAAATCGGATTGATTCTGGAAACCTGTGGCCTGGGAATATGAGTGAGGTTTGATTCTGGAACCATGTGGCCTGGGAACATGACATCTGTTTAGTTTGTGGAATACTGTGCCCCGGTAACCTGACTGAGCCTTGGTTCTGGAACCCTGTGGCCTGGGAACATGACATCGGTGGATTCTGGAACCCTGTGGCCAGGGAACATGAGAACGGTTTGATTCTGGAACCCTGTGTCCTGGAAACTTGTCTGAGGTTTGATGGTGGAAACCTCTGACCTGGCAACATGACTGAGGTTTAATTCTGGAAGACTGTGGCCAGGGAACATGATATCGGGTTGACTCTGGAAACCTGTGTCCTGGGAACATGACTGAGGTTTGCTTCTGGAAACCTGTGGCCTGGGAACATGGCTGAGGTTTGATTGTGGAACCCCCTGGTCTGGGAACATGACTGTGGTTTGAATCTGGAACCCTGTGGCCTGGGAACATGACATCGGTTGGATTCTGGAATCCTGTGGCCTGGGAACAAGACTGAGGTTTGATTGTGCAACCCTCTGGCCTGGGAACATGACTGTGGTTTGATTCTGAAACCCTGTGGCCTGGGAAAATGACTGAGGTTTGTTTCTGGAAGCCTGTTCCCTGGGAACATGACTGAGGTTGGATTCTGGACACCTGTGTTCTGGGAAATTGAATGAGGTTTGATTGTTGAAACCTGTGCCCTGCGAACATGACTGAGGTTTGATAATGGAAACATGTGTCCTGGGAATATGACTGAGGTTTGATTCTGGAAACCTGTGGCCTGGGATAATGACTGAGGTTTCATTGTGGAAACATGTGGCCTGGGATCATGACTGAGGTTTGATGGTGGACCACTCTTGACTGGCAAAATGACTGAGGCTGGATTTTGGAACCCTGTGGCCTGGCAACATGACTGAAGCCTGATTCTGAAACCCTGTGGCCTGGGAACATGAGAAAGGTTTGATTCTGAAACCCTGTGGCTTGGGAATATGTCTGAGGTTTGATGGTGGAAACCTGTGGCCTGGCAACATGACTGAGGTTTGTTACTGGAACCCTGTTCCCTGGGAACATGAGTGAGGTTTGCTTCTGGACACCTTTGTCCTGGGAACATGACCGTGCTTTGATTGTGGAAACCTGTGGCCTGCGTACATGACTGAGGTTTGATTCTGGAACCATGTGTCATGGGAATATGACTGAGGTTTGATTCTGGAAATCTGTGGCCTGGGAACTTGACTGAGGTTTGATGGCAGAAACCTGTGGACTGGCAACATGACTGAGGTTTGATTGTAGAACCCTCTGTCCTGGAAACATGACTGCGACCTGATACTTGAAACCCATGGCCTGGGAACTTGACATTGGTTTGATTCTGGAACCCTGTGGCCAGGGAACATGACAGAGGCGTGATTCTGGAATCCTGTGGCCTTGGAACATGACATCTGTTTAGATTGTGGAATACTGTGCCCTGGGAACCTGACTGAAGGCTTGGTTCTGGAACCCTGTGCACTGGGACATGACTGAGGATTGATTCTGGGACCATGTGGCCTGGGTATATGACTGTGGTTTGATTCTGGAGGGCATTGTCCTGGGAACATGACTTATGTTAGATTGTGGAATCCTGTGGCCTGGGAACATGACATCGGTTTGGATTCTGGTACCCTGTTGCCTGGGAACATGAAATCGGTTTGATTGTGGACACCTGTGGTCTGGCAATATGACTGAGGTTTGATGGTGGTACCCTATGGCCTGGCAACATGACTGAGGTTTTATTCTGGATGCTTGTGGCCTGGGAACATGACTGAGGCGTGATTCTGGAATCCTGTGGCCTGGGAATATGACATCTGTTTAGATTGTGGAATACTGTGCCCTGGGAACCTAACTGAGGCTTGGTTCTGGAACCCTGTGGACTGGGAACATGACTGAGGTTTTATTCTGGAACCCTGTAGACTGGGAATATAACTGAGGATTGATACTGGAACCCTGTTGCCTGGGAACATTACATCAGTGGATTCTGGAACCCTGTGGCCGGGGAACATGAGAACGGTTTGATTCTGGAACCCTGTGGCCTGGTAACATGTCTGAGGTTTGATGGTGGAATCCTGTGGCTTGGCAACATGACTGAGGTTTGTTTCTGGAACCCTGTTCCCTGGGAACATGACTGAGGTTTGATTCCAGAACCCTGTAGCCTGGGAACATAACTGAGGATTAATTCTGGAACCCTGTGGCCTGGGAACATGACATCGGTGGATTCTGGAACCCTGTGGCCTGGGAACATTACATCGGTGGATTCTGGAACCCTCTGGCCAGGGAACATGAGAACGGTTTGATTCTGGAACGCTGTGTCCTGGAAACTTGTCTGAGGTTTGATGGTGGAAACCTGTGACCAGGCAACATGACTGAGGGTTGATGGTGGAACCCTGTGGCCTGGAAAGATGACTTAGGTTTGATTGTGGAACACTCTGGCCTGGGAACATGACTGAGGCTTGCTGGTGGAACCGTGGCCTAGCAAAAGGACTGAGGTTTGATTGTGGAACCCTCTGGCCTGGGAATATGACTGAGGTTTAGTTGTGGTACCCTGTGGCCTGAGAACATGACTGGGATTTTATTTTTGAAACCTGTGTCCAGGGAACATGACTGAGGTTTGATTCTGGAACCCTGGGTCCTGGGAACATGACTGAGGTTTGAATCTGGAACCATGTGGCCTGGGAATATGACTGAGGTTTGATTCTGGAAACCATTGGCCTGGGAACATGCCTGATGTGAGATTGTGGAATCCTGTGGCTTGGGAACATGACATCGGTTTGGATTCTGGTACCCTGTTGCCTGGGAACATGAAATCGGATTGATTCTGGAAACCTGTGGCCTGGGAATATGAGTGAGGTTTGATTCTGGAACCATGTGGCCTGGGAACATGACATCTGTTTAGTTTGTGGAATACTGTGCCCCGGTAACCTGACTGAGCCTTGGTTCTGGAACCCTGTGGACTGGGAACATGAGTGAGGTTTGAATCTGGAACCCTGTAGCCTGGGAACATAACTGAGGATTGATTCTGGAACCCTGTGGCCTGGGAACATGACATCGGTGGATTCTGGAACCCTGTGGCCAGGGAACATGAGAACGGTTTGATTCTGGAACCCTGTGTCCTGGAAACTTGTCTGAGGTTTGATGGTGGAACCCTGTGGCCTGGAAAGATGACTTAGGTTTGATTGTGGAACACTCTGGCCTGGGAACATGACTGAGGCTTGTTGGTGGAACCGTGGCCTAGCAAAAGGACTGAGGTTTGATTGTGGAACCCCCTGGCCTGGGAATATGACTGAGGTTTGATTCTGGAAACCATTGGCCTGGGAACATGCCTGATGTGAGATTGTGGAATCCTGTGGCTTGGGAACATGACATCGGTTTGGATTCTGGTACCCTGTTGCCTGGGAACATGAAATCGGATTGATTCTGGAAACCTGTGGCCTGGGAATATGAGTGAGGTTTGATTCTGGAACCATGTGGCCTGGGAACATGACATCTGTTTAGTTTGTGGAATACTGTGCCCCGGTAACCTGACTGAGCCTTGGTTCTGGAACCCTGTGTCCTGGAAACTTGTCTGAGGTTTGATGGTGGAAACCTCTGACCTGGCAACATGACTGAGGTTTAATTCTGGAAGACTGTGGCCAGGGAACATGATCTCGGGTTGACTCTGGAAACCTGTGTCCTGGGAACATGACTGAGGTTTGCTTCTGGAAACCTGTGGCCTGGGAACATGGCTGAGGTTTGATTGTGGAACCCCCTGGCCTGGGAACATGACTGTGGTTTGAATCTGGAACCCTGTGGCCTGGGAACATGACATCGGTTGGATTCTGGAATCCTGTGGCCTGGGAACAAGACTGAGGTTTGATTGTGCAACCCTCTGGCCTGGGAACATGACTGTGGTTTGATTCTGAAACCCTGTGGCCTGGGAAAATGACTGAGGTTTGTTTCTGGAAGCCTGTTCCCTGGGAACATGACTGAGGTTGGATTCTGGACACCTGTGTTCTGGGAAATTGAATGAGGTTTGATTGTTGAAACCTGTGCCCTGCGAACATGACTGAGGTTTGATAATGGAAACATGTGTCCTGGGAATATGACTGAGGTTTGATTCTGGAAACCTGTGGCCTGGGATAATGACTGAGGTTTCATTGTGGAAACATGTGGCCTGGGATCATGACTGAGGTTTGATGGTGGACCACTCTTGACTGGCAAAATGACTGAGGCTGGATTTTGAAACCCTGTGGCCTGGCAACATGACTGAAGCCTGATTCTGAAACCCTGTGGCCTGGGAACATGAGAAAGGTTTGATTCTGGAACCCTGTGGCTTGGGAATATGTCTGAGGTTTGATGGTGGAAACCTGTGGCCTGGCAACATGACTGAGGTTTGTTACTGGAACCCTGTTCCCTGGGAACATGAGTGAGGTTTGCTTCTGGACACCTTTGTCCTGGGAACATGACTGTGCTTTGATTGTGGAAACCTGTGTCCTGCGAACATGACTGAGGTTTGTTCCTGGAACCCTGTTCCCTGGGAACATGACTGAGGTTTGATTCCGGAACCCTGTAGCCTGGGAACATAACTGAGGATTAATTCTGGAACCCTGTGGCCTGGGAACATGACATCGGTGGATTCTGGAACCCTGTGGCCTGGGAACATTACATCGGTGGATTCTGGAACCCTCTGGCCAGGGAACATGAGAACGGTTTGATTCTGGAACCCTGTGTCCTGGAAACTTGTCTGAGGTTTGATGGTGGAAACCTGTGACCAGGCAACATGACTGAGGGTTGATGGTGGAACCCTGTGGCCTGGAAAGATGACTTAGGTTTGATTGTGGAACACTCTGGCCTGGGAACATGACTGAGGCTTGCTGGTGGAACCGTGGCCTAGCAAAAGGACTGAGGTTTGATTGTGGGACCCTCTGGCCTGGGAATATGACTGAGGTTTAATTGTGGTACCCTGTGGCCTGAGAACATGACTGGGATTTTATTTTTGAAACCTGTGTCCAGGGAACATGACTGAGGTTTGATTCTGGAACCCTGGGTCCTGGGAACATGACTGAGGTTTGAATCTGGAACCATGTGGCCTGGGAATATGACTGAGGTTTGATTCTGGAAACCATTGGCCTGGGAACATGCCTGAAGTGAGATTGTGGAATCCTGTGGCTTGGGAACATGACATCGGTTTGGATTCTGGTACCCTGTTGCCTGGGAACATGAAATCGGATTGATTCTGGAAACCTGTGGCCTGGGAATATGAGTGAGGTTTGATTCTGGAACCATGTGGCCTGGGAACATGACATCTGTTTAGTTTGTGGAATACTGTGCCCTGGTAACCTGACTGAGCCTTGGTTCTGGAACCCTGTGGACTGGCAACATGACTGAGGTTTGATTGTAGAACCCTCTGTCCTGGAAACATGACTGCGACCTGATACTTGAAACCCATGGCCTGGGAAGTAGACATTGGTTTGATTCTGGAACCCTGTGGCCAGGGAACATGACAGAGGCGTGATTCTGAAATCCTGTGGCCTTGGAACATGACATCTGTTTAGATTGTGTAATACTGTGCCTTGGGAACCTGACTGAGGCTTGGATCTGGAACCCTGTGCACTGGTAACATGACTGAAGTTTTATTCTAGAATCCTGTGGCCTGGGAACATGACATGAGTGGATTCTGGAACCCTGTGTCCTGGGAACATGAGAACGGTTTGATTCTGGAACCCTGTGGCCTGGGAACATGTCTGAGGCGTGATTCTGTAATCCTGTGGCCTGGGAATATGACATCTGTTTAGATTGTGGAATACTGTGCCCTGGGAACC
Organism: Balaenoptera borealis; assembly: GCF_965194805.1. Taxonomy (NCBI): domain Eukaryota; kingdom Metazoa; phylum Chordata; class Mammalia; order Artiodactyla; family Balaenopteridae; genus Balaenoptera; species Balaenoptera borealis. The sequence continues at coordinate 1,064 of NW_028122865.1, read as the reverse complement.
AAACTGAGGCTTGGTTCTGGAACCCTGTGGACTGGGAACATGACTGAGGTTTTATTCTGGAACCCTGTAGACTGGGAATATAACTGAGGATTGATACTGGAACCCTGTTGCCTGGGAACATTACATCAGTGGATTCTGGAACCCTGTGGCCGGGGAACATGAGAACGGTTTGATTCTGGAACCCTGTGGCCTGGGAACATGTCTGAGGTTTGATGGTGGAAACCTGTGGCTTGGCAACATGACTGAGGTTTGTTCCTGGAACCCTGTTCCCTGGGAACATGACTGAGGTTTGATTCCGGAACCCTGTAGCCTGGGAACATAACTGAGGATTAATTCTGGAACCCTGTGGCCTGGGAACATGACATCGGTGGATTCTGGAACCCTGTGGCCTGGGAACATTACATCGGTGGATTCTGGAACCCTCTGGCCAGGGAACATGAGAACGGTTTGATTCTGGAACCCTGTGTCCTGGAAACTTGTCTGAGGTTTGATGGTGGAAACCTGTGACCAGGCAACATGACTGAGGGTTGATGGTGGAACCCTGTGGCCTGGAAAGATGACTTAGGTTTGATTGTGGAACACTCTGGCCTGGGAACATGACTGAGGCTTGCTGGTGGAACCGTGGCCTAGCAAAAGGACTGAGGTTTGATTGTGGGACCCTCTGGCCTGGGAATATGACTGAGGTTTAGTTGTGGTACCCTGTGGCCTGAGAACATGACTGGGATTTTATTTTTGAAACCTGTGTCCAGGGAACATGACTGAGGTTTGATTCTGGAACCCTGGGTCCTGGGAACATGACTGAGGCTTGAATCTGGAACCATGTGGCCTGGGAATATGACTGAGGTTTGATTTTGGAAACCATTGGCCTGAGAACATGCCTGATGTGAGATTGTGGAATCCTGTGGCTTGGGAACATGACATCGGTTTGGATTCTGGTACCCTGTTGCCTGGGAACATGAAATCGGATTGATTCTGGAAACCTGTGGCCTGGGAATATGAGTGAGGTTTGATTCTGGAACCATGTGGCCTGGGAACATGACATCTGTTTAGTTTGTGGAATACTG